>NC_133655.1:193994841-194294841 GCF_009905375.1 Apium graveolens | reverse complement strand
CCAATTCTTCCACTATGTCTTACCAGTTACCAGCTATTACTTATTTATGTATCTATTTATCTTCTATGCGGAATCTATCCAAGGCAGAGGCACTGGGCTCTAAAACGAACCCGGGTGCATCCGCCCAACTAGACTGAACATCAGGTGATGTGTGCAAAGGGCTCAATCATTTTTAATCCCAATCGCGGAGGTCCAACCAATGGATACTTGCTGAACTCTTACCTACTCACTAACCTTGGATTCATACTAACCTTGAATCCTTGATCACTGCGGGTATCAATGCAATTGTTTTGGTGATATACTTGGTTGAAAGTCTTCGATGTTGTAGAAATGCCTTCATACTTTTCGCCTACTATTTTTTTTAATACTTTTACTGTTTTATCTTGGCTATAGTGTGTAGGTCCTGCCATATCTCGATTTTGTGCTGCAACTTCTGTAGTAAAATCATATAAATATTAATGATTGTGCATTTTTTTATATGTTATGCCCTTTAACCAGGACTTGCTACAACTATTCTACAACAAATATATATAGAATAAATTATGCAATTCTTGGATGATGTGCTCTTTATACAGAATTTTAGCTATATATTATTCTCTTTTGGCTTTCCCTCAGCATGCCATATTTAGAATCCTGACGTAATTTAAATGATTTTTCAGATGATCCAAGCAACAATTGTACTGGAGGATATGATCAAAACTGCGTACTTGAAAAAGGATTGGTAAGGATTGGTGGTACTGGTCATCACCTTCAGTTGCAGCTAAGATTTGTACAATATATGGCCTTGCTCTTCGCATATATGCGTTTGATGCAGCCATAATATATAATGTCCCAGGTGCGGAACCATCAGAGGTGTTTAAGTCTAGTATAGAATCTCCTTCAAACTTAAATTTGAAAACTTCCACGACTACAGGATCCAAGGATGTCAAATCAGATTCCCCAAGATTCCCCAGACCTTCCTAGACGAAGGAGTGGAAAAGCAAGATAAGAAAAGACTTGTATTCCTTCACAAAAAGTGTAAAGACCTAAAATTGCTTAATTATTAGACCTAATCTTGGTTTTAGGCTTGGAATTTTGGATGTGATCGATGTTAAATGTTTAGTTATTAGACTTGAAATATTCAATGTTATTGAATTTGTTTATTATAGCATTGATTATTGTGATTTTGTGATTCAAGTTTCAATAGTTTGATATATATTTTGGTATAGAAGACATCAATTTAACGATATTAAAAGAAAAAAAACTTAAAAATCTGATGTGAAATAGTCATTTGACATCAGTTCTGAAATAAAACTCATGTATTTAAAGTCAAATAACATCGGAACTTTTTAAAAACTGATGTTAAACAAAATGATTCAACATCGCTCGAATAAAGAAAATTGAAGTCTGATCAAACATTTCATATTGGGTAAATAAGTTAACCGATATCCGATCCAACATTTCACATCGGGCAAATAAGTGAACCGATGTCTGATTCTTCATTTTGACATCGGTTTGTTCGAAAGAGTTTTGATAAATGGCTTATAGAGCTTGTAAGTTTCATATTTTAATGGATAATTACCTCATAATATACTCATATTCACCTAGAAATATTGTAATCTAAGATGAAATTTGTTGCAAAAACATCACATTTAATCTTAAAATCGATGTATAGCAGTGTAATAGACATCGGCGGTTAACCGATGTCAAAGGCATATGACATTTAACATCACACGCGAAGACATCGGTTCAGATTTTTTTTAACATCAGTTCTGAACCGATGTGTGATGCCATATTTCTAGTAGTTCCTTCTCTCTTAAAGGTAATGACTCTTGTATCAACTGTTGTTAAGTGGCATTTATAACACTTATTTATGCTCTAATAGGCTTTGAATTGGTGTATTTGTACTCAAATTATTTGTGTTTTAACGTGTTTTATTCGTGAATCAGGTGAATTAGCATGGTTTTAATGCTAATATGGTGTTTAGGATGTGTTTGAGTAAAATCCCGCGTTGTTGATGCGCACGGTCGTGCTGGGTCGGGATAAACAAATCATGATTCTTTTATAATTCGAATTGCTGGACTCCTGAGATGCATGGACTGCTATATAAACATATCTTAGGTCGTTCTTAATAACAAGAAGTCAGAGATGGACCTGAGCGCAAGGAGAATTGTTTAAGTTGTAATTTGGATGCTTGTTTCTTGTTTTGTTGAACCTATACTCTCGTTTCTACTTGATTTATTCATTCGTATAAACACTATATTTGCTATATCATGTTTTCATCGGAACCCATGTTGATGATGAGTCCGATTATGGGCTAATCGTTATCGTGGGGTTCTAGCGGATTTACTTATGGATTTCTTTAGTTAAATTATTTATATGCCTTAGTATGTGGTGATTGTATGATATCCTAGTATTGGTTGTGCTTATTCGTCTTATGAATGTCGCGAACTTATAAGATAGCGCTTTAATTCTAATGAAACAAAAGTGAATTTAAGGATTTAGAACTTGCCATGCTAGCATAGGTTCATGTCATTGTTATGCATGATTCGTAGGTAATTTTAACCATCTTACTTGCCCTATGTAATCAAGATAGATAACTTGTGCTTAAACCGTTATATTGTCAAATTCTATAGACATATAGGGTCTCAATATAATTGGTGCCTATTCAGCTTCTATCTCTTTTATGGATGTCTGGTAGAATGGTACTCGTGCAACGAAAGTTGGCGTTTATCAGTTTCGTGTTATCTGGTTAGTGTCATCACCATTGCAGCTAAGGTTAATAATAATAAGGCTATTGAATGAAGTATTTAATGAAGTTAGAATCTCATGTTTGTCATATATATCAATTCAGTCAATCTTATTCTCGTAGTTATAATTGCTAGTATAATTCTTAGTTATAATCAACCTCAAATTATTATCGTCTTAGCATTGATAATAACCATACATTGGTGCTTAGGTGCATAAATTAGATAGTTAACCAATACAGTCTCTGTGGGAACGAACTAGAAAAGATTCTATACTACTTACGAACTCGTATACTTGCGTGTAATATTAGCGCATGTTTAGCGACTAACAAGTTTTTGGCGTCGTTGCCGGGGACTACAGTGTTAATTTATTTTTTTATGTGCTTTCCATCAGTGATCATTAAAGTTCATTGACTCGGAAATTGTTACTTATTTATTCCTTGTCTGGTTTCAGGTACTCTAGCGAGGGTGTATGCATACGCGTTCACGTACTCGTAAGAGAACTCTCGATAAAGCCGAGGAAGAACTTGTGGTAGTTCGTAGAGAAGTTTTTGAGAAAGAAGAAGAGAAAGTTGAAGAACCAGCATTAGTTGAGATGGATGATCAACCAGAAAATCTGAAGGCTTTGATGGACTATTCTCAGCCTAAGATTAATGACATTCAGTCAAGCATCGTCAGACCAGCCATCAGGGCTAACACATTTGGGATCAAGTCAAGTACAATTCAGATGATACAGAACTCAGTTCAGTTTGGGGGTAATCCTACTGAAGACCCAAACATGCACATCAGGGATTTCATCGAGATTTGTGACACTTTCAAATTCAATGATGTGACTGAAAATGCTATTAAGCTGCGATTATTCCCATTCTCTACCAGCAGGGTCTATCACCACTTGGGAGGATCTTGCGCAAAAGTTTCTCACTAAATTCTTCCCTATGGCGAAGACTGCTGTAATCAGGAATGCCCTTACTCAGTTTGCTCAGCAAACTGGAGAATCTCTGTGTGAGGCTTGGGATCGATATAAGGAGATGCTAAGGAAGTGCCCACACCATGGCATGCCTGATTGGATGATTATTAACTGTTTCTACAATGGATTGGGTGCTACTTCTAGACTCATGCTTGATGCAGCATCAGGAGGAGCCTTGTGGGCTAAAAGCTATGATGAAGCTTATCAACTCATTGAACTGATGGCTGCTAATGAGTACCAGAATCTTGCATAGAGACTTATTCAGGAAAAGGTAGCAGAAATTCTAGAGTTGGATGCAGCAACTGCTATCGCTGCCCAATTTAAGGCTTTGACGATGAAGGTGGACACTTTGGCTAATTATGGAGTTAATCAAATCACTAGTATTTGTGAGCTATGTGTTGGTGCCCATGAGACTGATCAGTGTGCAATTTCTAATGAATCAGCTCAATATGTGAGCAACTTCCAGCGATCACAGCAACCAGTGCCAGCCACCTATCATCCCAACAACCGCAATCATCCTAATTTCAGTTGGAGCAACACTCAGAATGTGGTTCAACAGCCTTATCAGCAGTATTCAACTAAGCAGTACAAACCCCCTGGTTTTCAGCAACCACAATATATGCCAAAGCAACAACTCCAGATACAACTAGCTAATGGAAAATCCGAATTAGAGGAGTTGAAGCTTATGTGCAAGAGTCAAGCTGTTTATATCAAGACCTTGGAAAATCAAATTGGGCAAATTGCCAATGCCTTGCTAAATCGTCAACCTGGTACATTTCCTAGTGACACTGAAGTTCCAGGAAAGAAGAAAGCTAAGGAGTAGGTAAAGGCAATCACTTTGAGGTCTGGAAAGGTTGCAAATCCCGAACAAACTCAAGAGTTGGCCGAAGAAGCTGAAGCTGAGAAAGAAGTAGAGCAGCAGGATAAAGAAGTGGAACCAAGGAAGACTACAGTTGAGCACACTCCGCCTGAGGGTAATACAGGGGAGAAATAGATATATCCTCCGCCGCCTTTTCCCAAGTGGCTGCAGAAGAAAAAGCTGGACAAGCAATTTGAGAAGTTTCTGGAGGTGTTCAAGAAACTTCATATCAACATACATTTCGTTGAGGCTCTCGAGCATATGCCTAGTTATAACGACCCGTGTATTTTTGAATTATTTATATATGTGATTATTATGGAAATTATTAAATAAAATATATGTATTGGTTTTGACCACTATGTATTGTTTGATTATTATCTAGGTGTGATTTATGATGTATCGGGTTGTTCGTGTGATTAATTAAGGAATTGTATTGAATTGTTTCACTTTTAAAGTGGATTTAATGTAAATTTATTTGTATAAATATTTGAAATGTCTCTAAAATTGTTTTTATAATTTTATAATTACTATAATTATTTTTGGGATTTTAAAAAATTTAGAAATCAATATTTCATCAATTATTTAACCCTGTATGATTTTCTGATTACATTTATTTGTAAAATTGGTATTTAAATCCAAAATTCTTTAAAAATTATGAAACTCATATTTATTTAGATCTGGAATATTCCGAGAATTTTAAAATTATTTTGGGAATTTTCGGGATTAATTTCACCCGTGCATTATTTCGTTCAATGTTAAAAAGCGGGTATAAATTTAGTTTCAGAAATTATTTTAAAATTATGAAATTTATGTTTTTATAAACTTCGGAATATTTGTAACATTTTAAGACTATTTTCGTGATTTTCTGAAATTGTTTTAAGTGCATCCCGGTTCGTTAATTGTGAAATGCGGGTGCGAGTTGCGTTTCAAAAATACTTTAAAAATTAGGAAAAATTTATTTTTAATAACTTTGGAATATTTTTGATATTTTAAAACTATCTTGGTAATTTTCGGGTAATTTTTCACTCGCGAGTTATTCATTTTATTCACAAATTTCGGGTTAAAACCGATATTCGCTAAATTATAATATATGTGTAAAACTTTAGATAATTGGCTTAATTCCAGGATAATTATCAGATAAATATAATTGTCCTCATCTCTTTATCAATCAATCTCTCGAAATCTCTAGAGTCTCTTAAATCTCTCTCGGATTCTTTCCTCTCGATTCTAATCATATTTTTTCCTCCTTCTTTTCTTTATTCCCCGGCTTCCCTGTTGTTTCGTCTTGTATTTTAGTGAATTCAGCCGGTTAATTTATGCCCCTGTTTCTGCCAATTAGCCCCTCGTCACCGTGTTCTTTTTTCCGGCGAGGCTGTGCATATCGGTGTGGATTTTGGTGGTGGTGTGAATTGTTGTTGCTGCCACCTCTCGGATTTTTCCGAGAAGAGGGGTGGCGTGTATCCCCTGTTACTCTGTTACCTGTTATCGTGCTTGCCTCTGTTTTCCGGTAAGCAATTGCCGGAGTTCCGGCCGGCTTACTTCCTTCGTTTGTGCCTGTGATTGTTTAAACATATATATATATATATAAGTGTGTATATCGTGTGTGTGTCTAGTTTGTGTGTGGGTGTGCTGTGTTGCGCGGCGCGTGGCCACGTGTGTGCGGTGGTGTATGTTTCAGTGGGTTGTGTTGGGCTCCTTGTTGGGCTTGGGGTTAAAACTTTTGTTGGACTGGATTGTGTAGTTGGATTTGGTCTTAATTTCTATTTCTTTCTTTGCAGGAATTAATTGATTACAAATTTATGATATTAATTATTCATGCGGGAATTTAATTTAATTAATCGGCGAAGTTTCGCGTTGGAAACCCGAATTAATCAGGTACCCGCGGAATTTTGCCGCCGTCCGCGATGACTTTCACGAGCGGACGGTGGACTGTGATGACGCGATTCTGAGTCTTAATTTTTATAAAATAAATAAATTTAAAATGAGAATAATAATTATTAATAATATTGAATTGGTGGTTGGGGGATTGTGAATGTTGGTTGTTGTGAACTGTTGTGGTGAAGTGACGTCGAATTGTTCGACGGGTTAGTCCGATAAATAAAGGAGGTGCTGTCCGATTTCCGGGAAACTGAACTACGTAAATACGGGAACGTATCCGATGATTATCGGGACGTTGAGTGACTATATATATATGTGTGTGTATTTTATACGAAACTTGATTGTACGATGTGATAAAATATTTTTCCAAATCGATAACCCTGATTTCGTAAATTAAAGAGTTTATGTATTTTCCGAAAACGAACACCGAACTGATTTTCGAGATTGTGAACCCTACTTGTTGCGTGTGTTATTATAATATACATAATTACGAGTCAGGTTTGAAAATATTTGGGTAAAATTGGTATCGAGGATATGTCAAGCATACCTAGACGTCTAACGTAGGGTATTTCGACCCTGTAGGTTATAGTCGGGAACCTGAAAGTGGACGATGGACTAGAGATGACCTAGTAGTCAGTCGATGAGCTCAGTAAAGTTTCAACGGAAAAACCTGAGTGATGAAGTCGAATCCAATGGGATGTAGTGGTTGGACGTTAAAGCCTGAGCAACAGACGGCTCAGAATTGATCAGTAATAGTTGTAAAGCCCTCTAAGGCAAGTACTTCTGAACCTTTCTTCAAGATATATCGCAAATATTTTCGAACGGTTTTATAAGATGTCGTTATTATCCAAAATAACTCCTATTTTATATTGCAAGTGTTTTAAACTACTTAACCTTGAACCCTGATTTTTCTTGATCTTGAGCCATAAGCCTTGTTCTTTGTAAACCATCCTTTGTTGATCCTCAGATACCAAATCACACAAATATGATACCACTCCCCAAATATATAACTACCAAACACCAAACACTGGAACAAAATTATTTGAAAACTCATAAACTTTTATACTCCAACCATTCTTTATAACATCAAAGAACTATACCTTGAGAAATCATTACTAGTCTAATACCTGATCCTTTATAAACTGGAAACCGTTTCTTATACATACCCTGATATACCCTTGTGATACTCAAGAATTGCATTACGCTTTTATACCAATGCTTTATCGCTGTTGATTATGATCTTGCTTATTGAATTACATTGTTTATTACACTAAATTGTTTTAGAATTGAATAGTTTTCTTTATGTGGACCAGATTCGTGGTCAGACCAGATTCGTGGTCGAATTAGGCCAATGTGTGCCTTGGATCCAGTTCGTAGAGCAGAGCTGTGTGCTTCGCTCGGGGTTAGTGCGTGATTGATTAGCAGCCTAACCTTGGTTTTTAAAACTTAAAATGAATATCCAATTCTAATGATCAGTTGGAAAGAAATTTGATTCCTCTGAATTATCTCATTTGATCCTTGTCTAACCCCAGTTATAGTAATTATGACTTGCTGAGCTAGTTAGCTCACTCTTGTGAATCTTTTTATATATTTTACAGTTGAAAAAGATATGGATGATAGTGAAGTTCCTCAGTCCAGAGTGCGGGCTAAGGTTCCAGTTGAGTTGGATGGAGCTAGCAGGAGCTTCATTCGGTAGAGAGATAGTAAGAATAATTTTATTATCAGTTGTAAGTTAAATTAGTTGTGATTTGGTACGTTGTAATAAAAGTTAAGGTTGTGGCTTGTTTTCATACTTTAACCTGTTGTGATCCGTGGTTATGTGAAGCAGGGTCATTGCAAATAATATTTCTTATACAGGTTTATATATTGTGTATGTGTTGTTGACCCCAAACTTCTGACCCGGGTTTGGATGGCGCCACAGGTTGGTATCAGAGCTACAGGTTATAAGTCACTGAAACAAGCCTAGATTGTCGGGATTGGGTAGAGGGTTAGGATTAGGAATAGTAAATAGAAAGATAAGACGTTGTGAGGTTGAGTGTGATTGTATAGTGGGTCTCCGGCGCGGTTCGTATTGCGATTTGGGATTCTTAGCTTGTGACGTAATTTCCAGACAACGGCAATGGCAGATCCTGATTTCCCTGTATCATCAGATCGTTTGGAGTTTTCCGTTCGAGGATCGTCATCTTCTATCAGATTTGATTTACACCTTGTTCTTCCATCAGTATTAATGGTACTACCTTCCGTTATGATAGTTGCACCTCTTCAAGCTATTCTACGCTATTCTACTACCTTTTGATACGAGACTACCTATTCAAGAACCTCCATCTGTTTAATTTTGTTTTACTGGACATTCGACTGTGAGTGTATCTCTTTAGTTTACCCTACATCCTGTTCTATACCCTCGGTTTAAAACTTGTCCTATAAAGCAACAGTACCTACGAGGATGAATTCGGAAGTTACGGTGAATGGTGAGTACTTGAGATATAAATAAAGGTGAGAAGAAGTCTAGAAAGAAGATTCAGGTATTCCGAAGGATAGTTGTTACCAGATTAAAAGAAGCCATTAGAGATTAGGCCACCCATGACTAGCTTGTGGAATAAATTAGATAAGTATTGAAAAGAGAGTTAGAGGATATTATGGTTCTGGAGCTTTCTTGAAGATAATTAATGGTGTTATGACCATGTGATATATTTATAACAAGGTGATGTGGCATCAGCCGATTTGTTGACTATTGGATAGCCTGTTCTACTTAATTACTGCAATGATAATGTTAGGAGTATTACCAGTATGGAAGCTTTGATGTGAAGCTACGAATAAGATAACATGCAATGATAATTGAAGTTTTCGTTGATTAAGGAAGGCATATGGACACAATAAAGGAGAAAAGATAGATTGAAGTGAACGGACTTCTATGTGATTGTTTCTTTAATTTGGTACCTTGTTATAGGTAAGAAGGACAACAACCAACTCATATAGTAAGGACAACCAAGTGTGCGATTTTCAAAATTTTCTTAAACAAACTCTCGAAAGAGATTTTCCTAACAAATTTTCAAAAGTTGTTTTAATAAAATAAGTTTTAAACCTTGGTTGTCAAGTTACTACTTGAGTTTCTTGTTTGTTAAAAGACCCGGATTACCTGGAAGGATGTTTATTTCAAACTAGTATTGTTAATTCAGAGAACGAAGTAACCCACGATCATGAAGAAGTTGATTATTCCTAACGGTTTGACAAGGTTAATAAAAGAATCTGCGTACGGAGTAATTATTCATCCAGTTTAAAGAATTCATTGATGTAAAAGGAGCCTGGGCGTGATCGAAGAAGATTGGGAAGATTTTAAAACTTTTCTAAAAGAAGAATATTATTAACAAAAGGATTGCTATGTTGAATGAATCGTGGTTATTCTAAATTCTAAAAAAATAGGAAACTCAAAGTTATTTGGTAGGAAGGCCAATATGATCAAATTGTTAAAGTATTATACGTGTAGGTGCGATGTTAAGGACGCAAGACTTAGCAAGTAGGAATCTACCATAATGCTTAATTTGCGAAGGCATTTCAGCGTACTTTCTAAAGTTGTTATATGACACAGTTGGGATATGATCGAACAAGCTCGAAAGATGAATACAAATGAAATGTGGATGGTGACCAATGATATCGTTCTTGTCTGCAATATTACAGTGTATATTCCTTTTTGATTCTTAAATAAGTATGAACTTCTTTTCTTAAATAAACTCTTTGTTATAACATCGAAAAGGAGGATATTGCATTTCTTTCAAATTTAATTGTTCCCCCTTAAGTTTTGCTTTCTGATCGGGACAAACAGTGTTATGGTGAGACACTTTGTCAAAAAAGACGAGAGTCGGGTGGGACGCCACCTAATCATATGCTGTATGCCATATGGTATGAAAGACTGGCCATTTTAAGTACCAATGTGGTTGTCTCATTCATATTGAAATCCTTACTTCTTCTTTCTTTTCAACTCCGATTTTTGTTAAATTGTGAATCCTTCTAGTTGCTTCGTTGTACTGTCATTCTTTGCAAGAGTTTTTCAAACAGAAATCAACGTATTATGGACCAAGTGGACAAAGTTCCATCTACCTCTCATGCATGGGAAGCAAACAAGGGCATATGACGGGAATTGCAAATCATTAACCCAGTCCGGGATGCACTAAGAATCAAGGGAATCTACCCTAATAAGGAATACGTCTTTGAGAACGAGAATATGCAATTTTCCTGTGAAATATGTTATTCAGAATACAGACGTGATGATAAGGATGATTATGGTGAATACCTTATGCGTTAAAGTATTGGAAGAGGTGGAATCAACTTGATTGTTTATTCCCTAAGGTATTGTTGATGAGATGATTTACCTCGTTGAATTGGTAAGATTTTGATTAAAATACTAGAAAATTCAAGAACGTGTATTTGTTAAGTAAATAAGAATCAATGGTGAAAGTGAGATTTCTGACAATAAGTTTGTGAGGATTTGATATTATTCTAAGGAATGAATTAACTATTTAAGCGTGATGTCCAGATAGACCGTCGTGATGAAAAGATAGTTCTGAGGACGCCAAATAAAAAGGTGGTGAGGTTCAGAAGATGAAAGAAGGTAAAGAATTTGTTAACGATGACTTAAGCTAAGAGGTTACGGTGACCAAGAGGTAAGCACTATGGTGATTATGTATAGAAGTTAGGAGGAAACATAATTTGAAGATTTTATAGTTTCAAGATATATTTCCAGACGAATTACCAAAATGTTCTCCAGATAGGGAAATGAAGCTCGCGATTGACTTAACACTTGAAATGAAGCCAGTGACCAAGGCCTTCCATAAAATGGCACCAGTTAAAATGAGGACATTAGCAAAGCAGATGCAAGAGATGTTAGAAGAAGGAGCGATTAGACCTAGTGTACCCCATAAGGTGCACCGATATTAATTATTAATAAGAAAGATGGAAGTAGGAGATTATGCGTCAACTAGCGGAAGCTCAATAAGTCTACTATCAAGAGCAAGTATCTGTTATCGCAACCCAATAATTTGTTTGATCAAACAAAAGAAGCAAAGTACTTTTATAAGATTGATTTAAGACTTGGTATTTCACCAATTGAAGATTAAACCTATGGATATATCAAAGATAATTTTCAGAACTAAGTATTGTTCTTGTATTGCCCTTTGGATTAACCAATATACAAGTAATAATTGAACTTGATGGATAGAATCTTTAAGGAATATCTGGATAAGCTGGAGTGTAACACTTAAAGTTAACGGAGAACCATGCAAAACATTTAATGATAACTGGGAAGTTGGAGAAGAAAGAAGTTGTATGAAATATAGTTCTTAGCATAAATAGTCAATGTGGAGAAGATCAAAAGAGATTCAGCAGAAATTAAAGTTGCTATGAATGAAAAGAGACCAGAAACACCAACAAAAGTAAGAAGCTTTATCATGGGTCGGTTACTATCAAAAATTTGTGCAAGAATTCTTGAAAGTTGCAATATCTTGGACGAAGCTAACTAGGAAAAGCAAGAAGTTTATATGAAGTAGAGAAGGGTGAAGAAAGTTTTACGGAAATAAATGAAAGAATGGTTACAACACCTGCTCTATCACTTTGAAAGAATCAAGGAGATTTGGTAATTGATAGTGATGTTTCTTATATGAGAGTAGGATGTGTGTTGATGCAGCACAATAAAGTTATTGTATATGTACCCAGACAACTGAAACCTTATGAGCAGAAGTATCCTACTCATAATTTGGGACTAGCAATAATATTATTCGCTTTGAAAGATTGGGATACATGATAGGTATGGAGAAAGGTATAAGATCTATACGAACCATAAGAGTTTGAAGTACGTATTCACAAGGAAAAGCAAATGTAATGGCAAGCGAGAAGCGAAATGGAGAGAACGAACATAGAAACTGCACTAGAAAAATTATCTATAGAATTTTAGAAGTTGGAATTGGAAGTCAGAGTTCATAATCCAAAAAGAGCAAGGATGGATTGTATGACCTTTCAGTTAAAGTTGTTAAGGGAAAGATAAGGAGATGTCAAGAGAAGATAATGAATCACGATGTTAGCAGTTAGTAAGAGGAAATCTATGCGCCCAGGAGAATGATCACGATATTCTTAGGTTTTCTTCCAGCACTTGGATGCTACAAGTAAAAGAACTAAGAAATGAGATCCTACAGAGAATTCACAATATAAAGTATTTGATTTACTGAAGAAATGCCAAGGTATACGGGAATTTCAAAGAAAAATAGTGATAACCAGGTATAAGAAGGAAATTTTGAAATGGATTAAGAAGTGTTAAACATGTCAAAGAATTAAGGCAAAGTATTGGAGGCCTAGTGAACAAGGCAGGCCAAGGAGTAGTTTTACAATAAGCGAATCGTAAAATGTATCAGTGATGATGTTAGAGAAAAGGAATGAAATTATGAGATTATGTACTGGTTAGCGGGAGTTCAATAAAACAACGAATAAGAATAAGGGACCCCTATAAAGATTGATTACCTATGAGACCTAATCCAAGAAATATGTTATATCTCGAGGATTAACTTAAGATCCGACCTGAGAACATATCAGAAATTACGATTAAAGTGAGTTAAGAGCATTGCAAGCTCTGGTGATATTATGTGAAATAACAAGTGTATCAGGTGGCTATAAAGAATTAAGGAACGTGGTGTATAATGAGTACTTGGATAAGCAAACTGTATTTATTGATAACATCCTCAGCTACTCAAAGAATAAGAAAGTTTGCGTGGAATGCCCAAGGATTTTTCTCCAAAGATCAAAAGGAAAACAACTATACATTGAGTTTTCAAGAATGAAGATTTGACTAAGGTTAACAAAAGATTCTGAATTGAACCATGAACAACTACCTAAGCAAAGCTGTATGGTAACAGATGCATTATGCCGACAGAGAAGATTAGATGTAATTAAGACCATCGAGGAGTTAATAGACGAATTAGAAAGAGTGGAATCTGAAGTTCAAATACTTAAAGGTGATAATACGTGGATATATGAGACTACTTTTCAGCCTTAACTGATGAAAAAGAGTAAGAGATGTTTAAGTGTTTAGAAACCAAGTTGAAAACGAGCACCGCCTAACATCCTTATGCGGAGGGTCAAAGTACGAAAGTGATGTAGGAAATGTAAGATATGTTGCGAGGTTGAGTTTTAAGGAAACACTGGAATGATCATTTATCATCGATGTCAGCTTTAGAATGCCATTTTAACAAGCTTCATGTGAACACAAGTGTAGTCCCCATTTTTATTGAGATAAAGTGGGAGAAAGAAAGTGTCAAATTCTAAGTTAATTCAGCACACTAAAAGCGTAGTGATATTGATTAAAGCAGCTCGGAGTAAACAAAGAAAGAAGGCGAAATTGTATCGAGAGAGAATATGAGTATAGAAATAGGACCAGTAGTATTAATACAAGTTTCACCTTGAAAGAGGTTGGATAGGTCTGAATAGAAGGGACACGCTGAGTCCTAAATTTAGTAAACCATTCCGGGTATTGATAAATATAGATAAAGTTATTTATGAGTTGATGTTACTGTCGCAACAGTGTGTACATATAGTGTGTTTGGCCTGTTAAAGTTAAAAACGATAAGTATCTGATTTAAATTAAGTGATTGATCAGGAGCCAATGGGACTCTTGTCCAAGTTTGTTTTGCATAGGGTGATCAATCCAAACTCTTGATCGTTAAAGGCGAGTCATTGGAAATGAGTGTATATCTATAGAAAGTACGTTCGAAATCCTCGAGTAGAAGAGTCTACATGGGAACTAGAGTCAGATATGCATGACAAATATCCTCACTTGTGTAATTAGACCAGATTCTGAGGACATAATCTTTTTAAGGGGGGAAGGATATAACGACCCGTGTATTTTTGAATTATTTATATATGTATTTATTATGGAAATTATTAAATAAAATATATGTTTTGGTTTTGACCGCTATGTGTTGTTTGATTATTATCTAGGTGTGATTTATGATGTATCGGGTTGTTCGTGTGATTAATTAAGGAATTGTATTGAATTGTTTCACTTTTGAAGTGTCTCTAAAATTTATTTGTATAAATATTTGAAGTGTCTCTAAAATTGTTTTTATGATTTTATAATTACTACAATTATTTTTGGGATTTTACAAAATTTAGAAATCAATATTTCATCAATTATTTAACCCTGTATGATTTTCTGATTACATTTATTTGTAAAAGTGGTATTTAATTCTAGAATTCTTTAAAAATTATGAAACTCATATTTATTTAGATCTGGAATATTCTAAGAATTTTAAAATTATTTTGGGAATTTTCAGGATTAATTTCACCCGTGCGTTATTTCGTTAAATGTTAAAAAGCGGGTATAAATTTAGTTTCAAAAATTATTTTAAAATTACGAAATTTATATTTTTATAAACTTCGGAATATTTGTAACATTTTAAGACTATTTTCGTGATTTTCATGAAATTGTTTTAAGTGCAGCCCGGTTCGTTAATTGCGAAATACGGGTGCGAGTTGCGTTTCAAAAATACTTTAAAAATTAGGAAAAATTTATTTTTAATAACTTTGGAATATTTTTGATATTTTAAAACAATCTTGGTAATTTTCGGGTAACTTTTCACTCGCGAGTTATTCGTTTTATTCGCAAATTTCGGGTTAAAACCAGTATTCGCTAAATTATAATATATGTGTAAAACTTTAGATAATTGGCTTAATTCCAGGATAATTATCAGATAACTACAATTGTCCTCATCTCTTTATCGATCAATCTCTCGAAATCTCTAGAGTGTCTTAAATCTCTCTCGGATTCTTTCCTCTCGATTCTAATCATATTTTTTCCTCCTTCTTTTATTTATTCCCCGGCTTCCGTGTTGTTTCGTCTTGTATTTTAGTGAGTTCAGCCGGTTAATTTATGCCCCTATTTCTGCCAATTAACCCCTCGCCACCGTATTCTTTTTCCGGCGAGGCTGTGCATATCGGTGTGGATTCTGGTGGTGGTGTGAATTGTTGTTGCTGCCACCTCTCGGATTTTTCCGAGAAGAGGGGTGGCGTGTTTCCCTTGTTACTCTGTTACCTGTTATCGTGCTTGCCTCTGTTTTCCGGTAAGCAATCGCCGGAGTTCCGGCCGGCTTGCTTCCTTCGTTTGTGCCTGTGATTGTTTAAACATATATATATATATAAGTGTGTGTATCGTGTCCGTGTCTAGTTTGTGTGTGTGTGTGCTATGTTGTGCGGCACGTGGCCGCGTGTGTTCGGTGGTGTATGTTTCAATGGGCTGTGTTGGGCTCCTTGTTGGGCTTGGGGTTAAAACTTTTGTTGGACTGGATTGTGAAGTTTGATTTGGTCTTAATTTCTATTTCTTTCTTTGCAGGAATTAATTGATTACAAATTTATGATATTAATTATTCATGCGGGAATTTAATTTAATTAATCGGCGAAGTTTCGCGTTGGAAACCCGAATTAATCAAGTACCCGCGGAATTTTGCCTCCGTCTGCGATGACTTTCACGAGCGGATGGTGGACTGTGATGACGCGATTCTGAGTCCTAATTTTTATAAAATAAATAAATTTAAAATGCAAATAATAATTATTAATAATATTGAATTGGTAGTTGGGAGATTGTGGCGCCCCAAAACCCGGGGTCAGGAGTCTCGGAAGCCACGCTATCTAAACTCACACAACTCACACTACAATATGTAAATACTCACGCTTCACGACCCCACACTTAACACACACTCACTACAGGTTATTGTCTTGGAAACGAACCATCATTACTAGGGAAATTTTATTACAACCCAAATGTAATTAGTCTTATCGGGGGTGACCTTTAAGTAAGGTTAATCCGCCGGCCGAATATACGTTTCTTATTTCTTATTTTACATAAACCATACTTATAAATAAGTCGAACTATAAACAACTGAAAACTAATCCAGCTTATTCCGACTACCTGAGGTACTGCACCAAATAATCTACGGAACAGCTGGTCATTTCCTACCCGTTTCCTGGCTGTGGTTCCCATGGCAGGCATCTTGATTCACTGTTGTGTGATGTCAATTTAAGAAAACAAGTGTGAGCTAAGATGCTCAGCATAATAATGTACAGTATGAAAATGACTGTATAATAACATCATATATTATATATATGTTTTATTTAAAAGTAAATTTCTCGGTGTCCCACACCTTCTTATGACAATAATTCTTTTAAGGGGTTTTTATAACCTGCGAATACCTTAATAGTAATCCCAGCACCTAGGCTTGGGTTACGGTATTGCATATCAATTCCAATTGGAAGATTTTGGACATCTCACAGGAGCCACCGCATACGATGATCAGTCGTCCTACGGAAAGTAACCTTCTTTACTAGTAAAAGGACGAATACCGTCATCTCTCGGGTATCACCCTGGCCGCATTCGGGCTACGTGTCCCATTTTCGGGTATGCTCATACTTCACAAGTTCCTGAATACACAAAGTACCTTCGCCTGCGGTACCTTTGGTAGCCCATCCAGCACACGTAGTACCAGAGTCTACCCCTCCATTGTCCTTCAACATAATTCTATCAATCTCGGGAACTTGAACCACATCAAAGTTCCCCAAGCGTTTTGCTTGTTGATAGAGATAGTTTATCTTTTTAAAATATAAGTGTATATATATGTATATACGTACTTCCGAGAATTTCGGAGGAAGTACTAGGGATGTGAGTTGACCGTTGTCAACAGATAATTAATAAGGGGAAAAGTTTCTTCTTGAAACTATATTCAATATAATAATAAGTCGGGATAATATTCACCGACGATCTGAAATTATTCGAATGATACTTCTAAATCAGAAGGTATAACAGGATCTATGATCTTTCAATCAATAACCATTCTTTAATAATTAATCATTACTTAGATAGTAATCTATAAATAATTAAATGATAATTGATACTAATCATACCTTGAATGAGTTATTCTATAAAAGATTTATTTAAATAATAATCCTCAACTAGTTTGTGTTTTAATAATCTGTAATGATTAATCGAGTTTGAAATAAATAAATGTTGAAGTATACTACTCCTATAATAAAGGAATACATATATAATATTTAATATCCGAATCAATAAAATATAGTTGAGGGAATATGCTCGTTGGGAAATTGTTTTAAAAGTTCGAGGTGTTTTATTGTTTCGTAAGTGGACGATGAGTCCCTTTAAAACGTACTATTATGGACTTATATCCGTCCTATAATATCTCCGGAACGATTCCCGGGTTTTATCTTAAATCCCGACCGACCCTCGGTCTTCTATCATACATTACGCTTAAAGCGAAATAACATTTCACGATATATACTTATCGTACAACATCGCTATATCATGCAAAAATTCAAAACTACGTATCATGGCAAACGTAGTATTTATGTGATGATAGTAAAACAATCCTTTCATAACACAACAGTAAAATGGAGTTGGGTTTGTAAACTTGCCTGGGTATCTCGAGGTGGAGGATGCTCTAGGTTCCGCTCGGAAATCTATAACCATAAACACATTTCATTTTGTTAGGTTCCGTCCTAATTCACGGTACTCGCACTCATGAGCTACTCATTATACACCCTCTCAAATCATACTACCCTTAACATTTCTTTTAAGTCATAAACACTTTATGGTCACTTCATTTCCCTAAGTATCTTGAGTTCATTCTCATTATCGTTGTCGGCTCCGCTTAAGGATTCTTACGGTTTCTACTTGCGCGGTCTCGGCTCCGACATTTTTATAAAATTGAAAAATCATTAATTTCACTTGAAATTTTTATGAAAGTTAGGAAACACCACATGTTCCTCTCTGTAAAAATTTCATTATTTATGAATACTATTAAGTCTATCCTTTATATTTTCAAAGTTCGTGATTCGTAGCAGTTTTTGTCGCGTAAAACACTTTTACTAAAACGATCATAACTTTTGATCCGTAAATTGGAATTAAGAGATTTAAGCGCCTAAACGATCCTTATAACATTTTCTATCTTAAAAAAAGGTTATTTCTCAAGAATCTACAGTTTCCAACTTCGAGACTTTCTGCAGAAACTTAAAGTTACGGTTTGTTATTTTTAACGAAGTTACGTTTACGACCGGGGTTTCGTTTATGCCTTAATTTTCAACACAACCACCAACAATCATCATATCATCATCAACATACAAACTCCTCTCAAGAACATCATGTTCTTGAGGCAACAACCAACCTTAAATCTACTTAACTTAATCATCAAGATTTCATAAACAACACTTAGTAAGCTAGGTTTACTAACACCCACTAAATGGATCTTAAACATGAACCTTAAATAAAGTTATGCCAAAATTTTTTACCTTTATTGTAAGCTTGAGATGTGTTCTTGAAGATGGTGGAGGCTTGGAAGTGCTTGGTATGATTTTTTGAACCTAAAACTACCATTAAAATCAAGAAACCAAAGAGAGGTTACTATTCACACTATTCACTAGTGAGTTTCTTGAATTTATTCCACCCATCAAACCTTGATAAAAAGAGATGAAAGATTTTTCTTACCTTATTTTATTTGCTAGGAGGCTTGGGAAATAATTTTGGGATTTTACAAGAACTAGAGCTTGGAGTTGTGAATTGCAATTTCCTTCTTTTCCTTCAAATAGCCGAATGGAAGAAAAAAATGGGGGTGGGGGGGGGGGTATTTATAGCACTTGGTTGCTTCTATTGGATGAATTCTAGGTTGCTTCTTGGAAGGTGACTTGATATCTTTGCAAGTTGATCTTTATTCTTCCTAGGATAGCTTAGGTTTATTCCTTGTCTCCAAATCCATGGACAAATCTTTGTAGCTTGCTAGCTTACAAGCTAAACTACAAGGTTAGCTCCTTAGCACACTATTTTCTAGCTATCTTGGTCATCCTAGGGTTAGCTTACTATTTGATGAAGTAACCATGGTTACTTCCTTACCATGGTTTAGTTAGTGCGTTACGTTTAATTAATCGTTTACGCGTTCGCTCGGTTACTTAAACGTTCTCCGCAATACTTATTCGTAAATGGTTCGCAATGTAATTCTTTTCATTTCTATTCCTTATTTTTTATTTATCCTAATTGAATATAAATCCGTAGGATTTTAATCTCGTAATTATATTGTGATTCCCGTAGTCCTTGATAACTCGTAATTACGGTCATTTTTCAAAGTTCGTTTTCTTCGAAAACTAATAGCGTTTACATACACTCATTTGGTACGTATAGTCGTAATATCTATTCCGAAACTCATTTTCTTATGCACTATATAGTGTGGGCTCAAAAGTTTTCCCATCTGTCAGGGTTACTATTCATTAAACCTTTTACAGGGTCTCAAAAATTCGAGTTATTATAGTCTTCCCCTCTAACAAGGAATCCGTCCCGGAATCAATTAGAAAATAAGTGGGGATATCTACTCCTCATGGTGTCTTCAAGTTCCCAAGTTGATTCCTCAACATTTTGATTTCTCCATAATATCCTAACTAGCTTCACCGTCTTGTTCCTCAACACTTGTTCTTTCTGGTCCATTATCCTAACTGGCTGCTCGATATAGGTCAGATCTGGTTGTAAATCTACCTGCTCGTACTCTATTACATGTCGGGCATCGGCATGGTACTTTCTCAACATGGATACGTGAAACACGTTGTGTACTTGTTGCAAATTAGGAGGCAAGGCGAGCTCGTAAGCTAGAGGTCCTATCCTCCTCAAAATTTCAAAGGGTCCTATGAATCTGGGACTCAGCTTCCCTTTCTTTCCAAATCTCATCACTCCTTTCCACGGAGATACCTTCAATAACACAAAATCTCCTACTTCATATTCCCTATCCTTCCTGGTCTGATCGGCGTACTTCTTTTGTCTGTCCTGGGCTGCTACCAGTCTCTTCCTGATGAGTTTCACCATTTCTCTGGTCTGCTGGACTAACTCTGGTCCTAATAGCTTGTGTTCTCCAACTTCATCCCAACACAGGGGAGAGCGACATCTTCTCCCGTAAAGAGCTTCATACGGGGGCATTCCTATGCTAGCGTGATAGCTATTGTTGTAAGAAAATTCTATCAGGGGTAAGTGATTATCCCAATTTCCTTTGAAGTCGATGGCACATACTCGCAGCATATCTTCTAGGGTCTGTATAGTCCTTTCGCTTTGTCCATCCGTCTGGGGGTGGTAAGCGGTACTCATGTTTAGTCTGGTGCCTACACATTCCTGAAAGCTTCTCCAAAATCGGGAATTAAACCTCGGGTCTCTATCTGAAACTATGGCTACAGGAAAGCCGTGTCTTATTACAATTTCCTTCAAGTAAATATCTACCAACTTGTCTACGGTGTACCTTTCATTGATTGGCAGGAAGTGTGCGGACTTGGTCAGTCTATCAATGATAATTCATATAGCATCGTGATTGGTCTTTGTTCTAGGTAAGCCTGTCATAAAATCCATGGCTATGTGTTCTCATTTCCATTCCAGAATTTCTAGGGGTCGTAACAGTCCACTAGGTCGCTGGTGTTCCGCCTTCACTCTTTGGCATGTCAAGCACTTGCTAACCCACTCCGCTACTTCTCTCTTCATGTTAGGCCACCAATAATATTCCTTAAGGTCACGGTACATTTTCGTACTTCCTGGGTGGATTGAATATCTAGAGCTGTGCCCTTCATGCAACAACTCGTCCTTTAATTCTTGCACATTCGGAATCCAAATCCGGGACGCATACCTCATGATTCCTTCCTCATCCTTCTCGCATCTCACTTCTTCACCGGTCAATATCCCTTTTTCCTCACTCATCTTCCTTTCCTGACATACTCGTATCTTTACAGTCAGTTCTGGTACTAGCTTAATCTCAAATAATCCTTCCGTTCCCTTACCGGTCATTCTTACGTTGATTTCCATCTTCTCAAATTCCTTAACTAATTCCTTTGATGTCATTATCATCTTGAGTCTTTCCTTCCTACTAAGGGCGTCAGCCACCACATTGGCTTTACCCGGGTGATACAAAATTTCACAGTCGTAGTCCTTTATCAACTCTAACCATCTCCTCTGTCTCATGTTTAGTTCCTTCTGAGTAATAATATATTTGAGGCTTTTATGGTCAGTGTAGATCTCGCATTTCTCACCGTATAGGTAATGTCTCCAAATTTTTAGAGCAAATACTATGGCTGCTAATTCTAGGTCATGCGTAGGGTATCGGCTCTCATACTCCTTCAATTGTTGAGAGGCATACGCTATAACCTTGCCGTGCTGCATTAGTACACATCCTAATCCTTTAAGTGATGCGTCGCTGTATATCACAAACTCTCCTTTTCCATCGGGAAGAGCGAGCACTGGTGTTGACACCAGCCTCTTTTTCAGTTCTTGAAAACTCTCTTCACACTTTTCCGTCCATACGAACTTTTCTGCCTTCCGGGTAAGTCTAGTCAGTGGACCGGCTATCTTAGCGAAGTCTTGCATGAATCTCCGGTAATAACCTGCTAAACGTACGAAACTCCTAACCTCTGTCGGGGTTGCTGGTCTTTCCCAATTGGATACCGCCTCTATCTTGGCGGGGTCAACTAAAACTCCTTTGCTACTCACCACATGTCCTAAAAACTGAACTTCTCTCAGCCAAAATTCGCACTTCGAAAATTTGGCATACAATTTCTCATTCCTCAAGATTTCTAAGACTATCCTCAAATGTTCCGCATGTTCTTGCTCTGTCCTTGAGTAGATCAGGATATCATCTATAAAAACTATCACACATATGTCCAGGTACTTTTTAAACACTCTATTCATCAAATCCATAAAGGCTACGGGTGCATTGGTTAATCCAAACGATATGACTAAGAACTCATAGTGTCCATACCTAGTGCGAAAAGCAGTCTTTGGTATATCTTCCGATTTGATTCTCAACTGGTGATATCCTGTCCTTAAATCTATTTTGGAAAAATGTACAGCTCCTTTGAGTTGGTCGAATAGGTCGTCAATTCTGGGAAGAGGGTACCTATTCTTTATAGTCAGCTTATTCAGCTCTCGATAGTCTATATATAATCTCATGCTGCCGTCCTTTTTCTTTACGAATAGTACTGGTGCTCCCCATGGTGACACACTGGGCCTTATCATTCCGTTATCTAATAATTCTTGCAGTTGAGAAGCTAGTTCTTTCATCTCAACTGGGGCTAACCTATATGGGGCCTTGGATACGGGTGCCGTCCCTAGTGCTAACTCTATAGCGAACTCGATTTCTCTGTCAGGTGGCAATCCTGGTAAGTTTTCTGGAAATATATCCTCGAATTCGTTTACTATGGGTATGTTCTGTATATTGGGGACCTCCTTCTGAGTATCTATCACATAAGCCAAATAGGCCTCGTTACCTTTCCTCAACAGTCTTTTTGCTTGAAGCATGGTCAAAAATTTCTGGTTCTGTCGTTGACCTTTAAACACTACTTCTTTATCATTCTGCACTCTTATCTTAAATCTTTTCTGTTCACAATCTATTTGCGCTCCGTTACGGGATAACCAATCCATTCCTAAGATCACATCAAATTCTCCTAACGCGAATGGTATTAAGTCGACCTCGAAAATCTCCTCTTCTAATTTTAGCTTGCACTTAGGGAATATTTGATTTACAGGGATTATTTCTTTGTTTGCTATTTCCACTCGTAATACCTCACGTAAGGGTATGGCATTAAGTTTTAACTTGCTAGAAAAATCTTGAGATATAAAAGACTTGGTTGCTCCAGAATCAAATAGGACATTTGCATGTTCGGAATTTAACAAAAGGGTACCTGCTATCACGTCAGTGTTTCAGACAGCATCCTGAACAGTCATATTGAAGGTCCTAGCGGTTGGAGGTCGGTTAGATGCAGCTCTACTCATTCCTGAGGCTGGGGGCTTCAACGTTGGGCAATCCCGCTTCATGTGTCCTACCTTCCCACATTGGAAACACGTTACTTTGGGCCGGGTGCAACTGTTGGCAAGGTGCCCGATTTGGTCACACAGGTAACATCTCAGAGGGGCTCTTGTCTGGTTACACACTCCAAGGTGCCTCTTCTTACAGGTTTGACATTCTGGTATTGGGGCACGTGGTTGGCTATGAAATGTTGCCCTAGATTATCCGCCGCCCTGGCCAACGCTCTCACTTGGGGCCTTTCTGAATCCGGGGCCTCTTGCAGATTGGGACACCGCTCCCCTGACGAACCTACTTGGAAGGCTCATGTTTCTGGTTCCTATTCCTTGGCTTCCTATCTTCCTCTTCCTATTCTCCTTTTCTTTCACAGTCTGCTCACTACCAGCTTCAACAATCGAGGCTTTCTGTACTAAGGTGGCATAGTCTGTCAGTTCTAACACTGCTACTCGGTTCTGTATCCATTGTTTCAGACCAAGCTGGAACCTTCGCACTTTCTTTTCTTCGGTATTCACAAACTCAGGCACAAATCTAGACAACTCAGTAAATTTGGCCTCATATTCTGCCACGGTCATCTTATCCTGTTTCAACTCCAGAAACCTAATCTCCATCTGGGTTTCCATAAACCTAGGGAAGTACTTGTCTAAGAACAGTCGGGTAAATCTATCCCATGGGATCACAGCATCAGTTTCTAGGTTTCATTTGGACTCCCACCAATAGTTAGCTTCTCCTTTTAACATGTAAGAAGCGAAAATGGTCTTATGTCATTCCTCAACTCCTAGTATCTCGAAGGACTTTTTTATCTCTTTGAGCCAGGCCCGTGCTTCAACGGGGTCAGCAGATCCTAGAAATTCTGGGGGTTTGAGGGACTTGAAGGCTCTAAAGACAGTAGCTGCAGTCTGTTGGGCAGTAGGGGGCTGTGGTAGAATAGGCTGTTGGTTCAGATTTGCTCTCAGCAGTTCCATAAATTTATTTACGAGGTTCCCTCCCTGATGGGTATCCTCAGCCTCTTATTCTACATATTCTTCCTCATCATATTCATTATAGTCTATGTCTTCTTCACTTTCCTCATTTACTACTGGGTCACCTCGTTGTTGGTTAACAGACTCTGCGGGCTGTGCCCTGGTTCCTCTTCTACGGGGTGGCATTATTCTGATAAGGAAAATTGGTCACATGATTATGACAGTTAAGTTATTTTATTCATATATACGCATGTCATTTATTACTTAACAGGTTTTATAAAGTACATTAATATAGACATCAATTCTTTAATAACTGTTTAGATATATATTCATAAGATCTCCCAATTATATCTTGGGGATGAAACAACTAGCCAAGTTCATACATGCCTGATTACAATCTATCACTGCTAGTTCTAAATACTGAAAGGAAAATACATAAGCCGTGTACCCTGAAAGGCTAGGAACGCTATCTACTACTAGCAACCCTATCAAAATTGGTGACAAGTCACTCAGCCTTCTTCAAGGTCTACATCTAGTCACTAATCTCTCAGTTACTATCACTGCGAGTGAGGTCACGCACCCTCCTCATCGCTCCTGCAATCATCATCTCTGCATTGACTACCGGGATGTATCCTCCCACAGATGTCATCCTCATCTGAACCCTGGTATGGAGCTCGATCCCATCGATCTCTCTACGGGCTATGGGTGGGGAAGCAGCTCTGAAATCTCCGGGATATCCTAGTCGGGTAGCTCTCTCAGCTGTAAGTGCCTGGCATAACTCAGCAATGCGGGCAGACGCCGCCGTGATCTCAGCGTTAAGATGACTCACTACCCAGTCGTGTACGGCTACATGCATGGTCGCCGGTGGTGGTAAAGGTGAGTCTGGGTCGCTAGAGGATATGTTATGGACCTCATGGAACTGTGCTCGTATCGCCTCCTCATCATCATCATCCGTATAGGACATAGGGCTCTGGATCCCTGGGGGTGGTGTAGGAGAGCGAATAGCCTGGTGTGGGTACATCTTTATATCTCTCCATACTACGCCATTAGCTACGGGGACAGGAAGCTCAGTCTCCTCCTCTAGGACATCCTCAGTAGGGTCATCGTCTGAATCATCAATGGGTGGGCTCTCTGGCTCGGGAATAGGGTTATGCTCAGGAATCATCAAATCATCAACAGGGTCAACCTCCCTCCTAGGCTCCACTGGTAGCTGACACAATAGGCAAGGTGTTACTAACTTAGAGTTGGAATTCCCTTAAGGGTAAAACAGTCAAGACTACCCGTGTAGCCCGATGACGAACTCGACTTGAGCTCTAATTGATTGTTTTATTATTCTTAGGTCTACATATTTTATATCCTATCGTTTCCAAGATTTGATAACCTAAGGCTCTGATACCATTTCTATGGCGCCCCAAAACTCGGGTTCAGGAGTCTCGGAAGCCACGCTATCTAAACTCACACAATTCACACTATAATATGTAAATACTCACGCTTCACGACCCCACACTTAACACACACTAATTACATGTTATTGTCTTGGAAACGAACCATCATTACTAGAGAAATTTTATTACATCCCAAATGTAATTAGTCTTACCGGGGGTGACCTTTAAGTAAGGTTAATCCGCCGGCCGAATATACGTTTCTTATTTCTTATTTTACATAAACCATACTTATAAATAAGCCGAACTATAAACAACTAAAAACTTATCCAGCTTATTCTGACTACCTGAGGTACTGCACCAAACAATCTACGGAACAACTGGCCATTTCCTACCCGTTTCCTGGCTGTGGTTCTCATGGCAGGCATCTTGATTCACTGTTGTGTTGTGTCAATTTAAGAAAACAAGTGTGAGCTAAGATGCTCAGCATAATAATGTACAGTATGAAAATGACTGTATAATAACATCATATATTATACATATGTTTTATTTAAAATTAGATTTCTCGGTTTCCCACACCTTCTTATGAGAACAATTCTTTTAAAGGGTTTTTATAACCTGCGAATACCTTAATAGTAATCCCAACACCTAGGCTTGGGTTACGGTATTGCATATCAATTCCAGTTGGAAGATTTTGGACATCTCACAGGAGCCACCGCATACAATGATCAGTCGTCCTACGGAAAGTAACCTTCTGTACTAGTAAAAGGACGAATACCGTCATCTCTCGGGTGCCACCCTGGCCGCATTCGGGCTACGTGTCCCATTTTCGGGTATGCACATACTTCACAAGTTCCTGAGTACACAAAGTACCTTCGCATGTGGTACCTTTAGTAGCCCATCCAGCACACGTAGAACCAGAGTCTACCCCTCCATTATCCTTCAACAGAATTCTATCAATCTCGGGAACTTGAACCACATCGAAGTTCCCCAAGCGTTTTGCTTTTTGATAGAGATAGTTTATCTTTTCAAAATATAATTGTATATATATGTATATACGTACTTCCGAGAATTTCGGAGGAAGTACTAGGGATGTGAGTTGACCGTTGCCAACAGATAATTAATAAGGGGAAAAGTTTCTTCTTGAAACTATATTCAATATAATAATAAGTCGGGATAATATTCACCGATGATCTGAAATTATTCGAATGATACTTCTAAATCAGAAGGTATATCAGGATCTATGATCTTTCAATCAATAACCATCCTTTAATAATTAATCATTACTTAGATAGTAATCTATAAATAATTAAATGATAATTGATACTAATCATACCTCGAATGAGTTATTCTATAAAAAATTTATTTAAATAATATTCCTCAACTAGTTTGTGTTTTAATAATCTGTAATGATTAATCGGGTTTGAAATAAATAAACGTTGAAGTATACTACTCCTATAATAAAGGAATACGTATATAATATTTAATATCCGAATCAATAAAATATAGTTGAGGGAATATGCTCGTTGGGAAATCGTTTTAAAAGTTCGAGGTGTTTTATTATTTCGTAAGTGGACGATGAGTCCCTTTAAAACGTACTATTATGGACTTATATCCATCCTATAATATCTACGGAATGATTCCCGGGTTTTATCTTAAATCCCGACCGACCCTCGGTCTTCTATCATACATTACGCTTAAAGCGAAATAACATTTCACGATATATACTTATCGTACAACATCGCTATATCATGCGAAAATTCAAAACTACGTATCATGGCAAACATAGTATTTATGTGATGATAGTAAAACAATCCTTTCACAACACAACAGTAAAATGAAGTTGGGTTTGTAAACTTGCCTGGGTATCTCGAGGTGGAGGATGCTCTAGGTTCCGCTCGGAAATCTATAACCATAAACACATTTCATTTTGTTAGGTTCCGTCCTAATTCACAGTACTCGCACTCATGCGCTACTCATTATACACCCTCTCAACTCATACTACCCTTAACATTTCTTTTAAGTCATAAACACTTTATGGTCACTTCATTTCCCTAAGTATCTTGAGTTTATTCTCATTATCGTTGTCGGCTCCGCTTAAGGATTCTTACGGTTTCTACTTGCGCGGTCTCGGCTCCGACATTTTTATAAAATTGAGAAATCATTAATTTCACTTGAAATTTTTATGACATTTAGAAAACTCCACATGTTACTCTCTGTAAAACTTTCATGATTTATGAATACTTTTAAGTCTATCCTTTATATTTTCAAAGTTCGTGATTCGTAGCAGTTTTTGTCGCGTAAAACACTTTTACTAAAACGATCATAACTTTTGATCCGTAAATCGGAATTAAGCGATTCAAGCGCCTAAACGATCCTTATAACATTGTCTATCTTAAAAAACGTTATTTATTAAGAATCTATAGTTTAAAACTTCGAGACTTTCTGCAGAAACTTAAAGTTACGGTTTGTTATTTTTAACGAAGTTACGTTTACGATCGGGGTTTCGTTTATGCCTTAACTATCAACACAACCACCAACAATCATCATATCATCATCAACACACAAACTCATCTCAAGAACATCATGTTCTTGAGGCAACAACAACCAACCTTAAATCTACTTAACTTAATCATCAAGATTTCATAAACAACACTTAGTAAGCTAGGTTTACTAACACCCACTAAATGGATCTTAAACATGAACCTTAAATAAAGTTAGGCCAAAGATTTTTACCTTTCTTGAAAGCTTGAGATGTATTCTTGAAGATGGTGGAGGCTTGGAAGTGCTTGGTATGATTTTTGGAACCTAAAACCACCATTAAAATCAAGAAACCAAAGAGATGTTACTATTCACACTATTCACTAGTGAGTTTCTTGAATTTATTCCACCCATCAAACCTTGATAAAAAGAGATGAAAGATTTTTCTTACCTTAGTTTAGTTGCTAGGAGGCTTGGGAAATAATTGTGGGATTTTACAAGAACTAGAGCTTGGAGTTTTGAATTGTAATTTCCTTCTTTTCCTTCAAATAGCCAAATGGAAGAAAAAAATGGGGGTGGGGGGGGGGGGGGTATTTATAGCACTTGGTTGCTTCTCTTGGATGAATTCTAGGTTGCTTCTTGGAAGGTGACTTGATATCTTTGCAAGTTGATCTTTATTCTTCCTAGGATAGCTTAGGTTTATTCCTTGTCTCCAAATCCATGGACAAATCTTTGTAGCTTGCTAGCTTACAAGCTAAACTACAAGGTTAGCTCCTTAGTACACTATTTGCTAGCTAGCTTGGTCATCCTAGGGTTAGCTTACTATTTGATAAAGTAACCATGGTTACTTCCTTACCATGATTTAGTTAGTGCGTTACGTTTAATTAATCGTTTACGCGTTCGCTCAGTTACTTAAACTTTCTCCGCAATACTTATTCGTAAATGGTTCGCAATGTAATTCTTTTCGTTTCTATTCCTTATATTTTTATTTATCCTAATTGAATATAAATCCGTAGGATTTTAATCTCGTAATTATATTGTGATTCCCGTAGTCCTTGATAAGTCGTAATTACAGTCATTTTTCAAAGTTCGTTTTCTTCGAAAACTAATAGCGTTTACATACACTCATTTGGTACGTATAGTCGTAATATCTATTCCGAAACTCATTTTCTTATGCACTATATAGTGTGGGCTCAAAAGTTTTCCCGTCTGTCAGGGTTACTATTCATTAAACATTTTACAGGGTCTCAAAAATTCGAGTTATTACAGAGATTGTGAATGTTGGTTGTTGTGAATTGTTGTGGTGAAGTGACGTCGAATTGTTCGACGGGTTAGTACGATATATAAAGGAGGTGCTGTCCGATTTCGGGAAACTGAACTACATAAATACGGGAATGTATCCGATGATTATTGGGACGTTGAGTGACTATATATATGTGTGTGTGTTTTATACGAAACTTGATTCTACGATGTGATAAAATATTTTTCCAAATCGATAACCCTGATTTCGTAAAATAAAGAGTTTATGTATTTTCTGAAAAGGAACACCGAACTGATTTTCGAGATTGTGAACCCTACTTGTTGCGTGTGTTATTATAATATACATAATTACGAGTCGGGTTTGAAAATAGTTGGGTAAAATTGGTATCGAGGATATGTCAAGCATACCTAGACGTCTAACGTAGGGTATTTCGACCCTGTAGGTTATAGTCGGGAACCTGAAAGTGGACGATGGACTAGAGATGACCTAGTAGTCAGTCGACGAGCTCAGTAAAGTTTCAACGGAAAAACCTGAGTGTCGAAGTCGAATCCAATGGGATCTAGTGGTTGGACGTTAAAGCCTGAGCAACAGAGTCGGCTCAGAATTGATTAGTAATAGTTGTAAAGCCCTGTAAGGCAAGTACTTCTGAACCTTTCTTCAAGATATATCGCAAATATTTTCGAACTGTTTCATAACATGTCGCTATTATCCAAAATAACTCCTATTTTATATTGCAAGTGTTTTAAACTACTTAACCTTGAACCCTGATTTTTCTTGATCTTGAGCCATAAACCTTGTTCTTTGTAAACCATCCTTTGTTGATCCTCAGATACCAAATCACACAAATATGATACCACTCCCCAAATATATAACTACCAAACACCAAACACTGGAACAAAATTATTTGAAAACACAGAAACTTTTATACTCCAACCATTCTTTATAACATCAAAGAACTATACCTTGAGAAATCATTACTGGTCTAATACTTGATCCTTTACAAACTGGAAACCGTTTCTTATACATACCCTGATATACCCTTGTGATACTCAAGAATTGCATTACGCTTTTATACGAATGCTTTATCGCTGTTGATTATGATCTTGCTTATTGAATTACATTGTTTATTACACTAAATTATTTTAGAATTTGATAGTTTTCTTTATGTGGACCAGATTCGTGGTCAGACCAGATTCGTGGTCGAATTAGGCCAATGTGTGCCTTAGATCCAGTTCGTAGAGCAGAGCTGTGTGCTTCACTCGGGGTTAGTGCGTGACTGATCAGTAGCCTAACCTTGGTTTTTAAAACTTAAAATGAATATCCAATTCTAATGATTAGTTGGAAAGAAACTTGATTCCTTTGAAATATCTCATTTGATCATTGTCTAACCCTAGTTATAGTAATTATGACTTGCTGATCTAGTTAGCTCACTCTTGCGAATCTTTTTATATATTTTACAGTTGAAAAATATATGGATGATAGTGAAGTTCCTCAGTCCAGAGTCTGGGCTAAGGTTCCAGTTGAGTTGGATCGAGCTAGCAGGAGCTTCATTCGGTAGAGAGATAGTAAGAATAATTTTATTATCAGTTGTAAGTTAAATTAGTTGGGATTTGGTACGTTGTAATAAAAGTTAAGGTTGTGGCTTGTTTTCATACTTTAACCTGTTGCCATCCATGGTTATGTGAAGCAGGGTCATTGCAAATAATATTTCTTATACAGGTTTATATATTGTGTATGTGTTGTGGACCCCAAACTTCTGACCCGGGTTTGGAGGGCGCCACACTAGTTATGCAAAGTGTATGAAATGTATTCTTCTCAGAAGGTGAAGCTAGATGATTTAGAGACTGTCGCTCTCACGGAGGAATGCAGTGTTGTACTGCAGCAGAAGTTGCCTCCAAAGCTTAAGAATCCAGAAAGCTTCACTATTCCGTGTACTATCGGAAAAGTGTCTTTTGACAGATGCTTATGTGACTTGGGAGCTAGCATCAATATGATGCCTTTGTCAATCTTCAAAAAGTTGAATTTACCTGATCCAAAGCCTACGTACATGACTTTACAGTTGGCCGATCATTCTATTACATACCCGCGAGGTATTATGGAGGATGTCTTGGTCAAGGTGGATAAACTCTTCTTTCCTGCTGATTTCGTCATTCTTGATTTCGAGGAGGATAAGAAAATTCCCATAATCTTGGGGAGACCTTTCTTGGCGACTGGCCGAACCTTGATTGATGTGCAGATTGGTGAGCTTAAAATGTGAGTGCTGGATCAGGATGTGACTTTCAATGTGTTCAATGCAATGAAATTTCCTACTGATAATGAAGAGTGCTTCAAGGAGGAGTTGGTCGATTCGGTGGTCACATCAGAACTTGATCAATTGCTAAGGTCTGATGCCTTAGAAAAAGCCTTATTGGGGAATTCAGACAGTGAAAATGACGAAGGTGAAGAGCAATTTTAGTATTTGAATGCTTCTCCCTGGAAAAGGAAGATTGATATGCCTTTTGAATCTCTTGGAAATGAGGAATTGGATAAAGCTCTTAAACACCTCAAGCCATCTATTGAGGAAGCTCCCACTCTTGAGCTTAAGCCTTTACCTGAGCATTTGAGGTATGCATTTTAGGTGATGCATCTACTCTGCCTGTTATTATTGCATCTGACCTTTCAGGTAGTGAGGAGGACAAGATTTTGAGGATTTGGAGAGATTTCAAGTCGATAATTGGATGGACTATAGCAGATATTAATGGAATCAGCCCTTCTTACTGCATACATAAAATTCTGCTAGAGGAAGGTAGCAAGCCTACAGTCGAGCAGCAAAGAAGACTTAATCCTATCATGAAGGAGGTAGTGAAGAAGGAAATTCTGAATTGGCTAGATACAGGGATCAACTACCCTATTTTTGAAAGTTCATGGGTAAGCCCGGTTCAATGTGTGCCAAAGAAAGGTGGAATTACTGTGGTGACAAATGAGAAGAATAAGCTTATCCCTACTAGAACAGTCACAGGGTGGAGAGTTTGCATGGACTATAGGAAGCTGAACAAAGCCACCAGGAAGGACCATTTTCCATTGCCTTTCATTGATCAGATGCTCGACAGGTTGGCTGGATATGAGTACTATTGTCTTCTGGATGGCTATTCGGGTTATAATCAGATTTGTATCTCTCCAGAAGATCAGAAAAAGACTACATTCACTTGTCCATTTGGTACTTTCGCCTTCAGACGAGTTTCTTTTGGTCTGTGTGGTGCACCAGCCAATTTCAGAGATGTATAATGGCCATCTTTTCTGACATGATTGGCCAGAATGTGGAGGTGTTCATGGAAGACTTCTCAGTCTTTGGCGATTCTTTTGATGAATGCTTGCAGAATCTGGGACACATTCTCAAGAGGTGTGTTGAAACCAATTTGGTTCTCAATTAGGAGAAATGACATTTTATGGTGTGTCAAGGCATTATTCTCAGGCACAAGGTTTCTAATAAAGGTCTAGAGGTGGACAAGGCTAAGGTGGGGGTCATTGAAAATCTTCCTCCATATATTTCTGTCAAGGGAATTCGCAGTTTTCTTGGTCATGCGGGTTTCTACAGGCGTTTCATCAACGGCTTCTCAAAAATTTCAAAACCTTTGTGCAGTCTGTTAGAGAAAGATGTTCCTTTTAAATTCGATGACGAGTACCTTACAACTTTTGAGACTTTAAAGAAAAGTTTAATCACGGCACTTGTCATAACTGTACCTGATTGGAATGAGCCTTTTGAGATGATGTGTGATGCAAGTGACTATGCAGTTGGAGCAGTTCTTGGGCAGAGAAAGAACAATATATTTCATGTAGTCTACTACGCTAGTAAGACTCTAAATGGTGCTCAACTGAATTACACTACTACGGAGAAAGAACTTTTGGATATCGTCTACGGTTTTGAGAAATTTTGATCTTATCTACTTGGGACTAAGGTGACAGTGTTCACTGATCACGCCGCCATTCGATATCTCATCTCAAAGAAGAACTCGAAGCCTAGATTGATTCGATAGGTTCTTTTGCTCCAAGAATTTGAACTAGAGACCAAGGACAAAAAAGGAACTGAAAATTAAGTTATTGATCATCTCTCGCGTTTAGAGAATCCTAATGCCACTTCGTTGGATAAGACATTGATAAATGAGACTTTTCCCGACGAGCAGCTGTTTGGAGTGCAAGAAGAAGAACTGTGGTTTGCAGACATTGTGAACTATCTTGTGAATAATATCATGCCTCCCGACTTATCTTCTGCTCAAAGGAAGAAGTTTCTTCATGAGGTGAAGTGGTACATGTGGGATGGGTCGTTTCTTTTTTGCCAAGGAGATGACCAAATCATCAGGAGATGTATTCCTTACAGCGAAACAGGGGGGATCTTGCGAGATTTCCACTCAGCGGCTTATGGAGGACATTATGGTGGAGAAAAGATAGCAGCTCATGTTCTACAAGCAGGTTTCTTTTGAAGTGTGATCGATGTCAACGAGTGGGTAATATGTCTAAAAAGAATGAGATGCCTCTTAATGTGCTTCTCGAAGTTGAGGTCTTTGTTGTTTGGGGAATTGACTTCATGGGACCATTTGTCTCATCTTGTAACAATCAGTATATCTTGTTGGCAGTTGATTATGTGTCGAAATGGGTTGAAGTTAAGGCGTTTCCAACAAACGATGCGAAAGTGGTGCTTAATTTTCTTCACAAGCAAATATTCACAAGGTTTGGAACTCCAAGAGTCATAATCAGTGATGAGGGGTCGCATTTTTGCAATCGCAAGTTAACTTCTATGATGAAAAGGTATAATGTGAATCATCGCATTGCTACTGCTTATCATCCTCAGACAAATGGTCAAGTTGAGGTATCTAACAGGGAGATCAAGCGAATTTTGGAGAAAGTGGTATGTCCATCAAGGAAGGATTGGTCTTTAAAGCTTGATGAAGCTGTTTGGGCGTATAGAACAACATATAAGACTCCATTTCAGTTGGTGTATGGTAAGGGGTGTCATTTGCCTTTGGAGCTCGAGCATTAAGCATATTGGGCTTTGAAGAAATTGAATCTGGACTTGGATGTAGCTGGAAAGAAGAGAATGCTTCAGTTGAATGAACTTGACGAGTTTCGGCTTCAAGCTTATAAAAACAACAAGATGTACATGGAGAAAGTCAGGAGGTGGCACGATCGGGGTCTAGTGCTCAAGAAATTTGTGCCAGGGCAACAAGTTCTTTTTTCAACTCTCGTCTCCGTTTTTTTCCTGGAAAGTTGAAGTCAAGATGGTCAGGGCCCTTCATAATCAAAAATGTGTTTCCACATGGAGTGGTGGAAATTTTTGAGAATGATCTGGGCCAAGCATTCAAGGTGAATGGTCAACGGTTGAAGCATTATTATGGTGACACGGCAAACCGCGAGGTGGTTAGTGCCGTTTTATTGTCCATTAGATCTCAAGGTTATATGTCAAGCTAGCAACATAAAAGAAGCACTTCTTGGGAGGCAACCCAAGTTTGTTGTATATTAGTAAGTAGAGGAAGCAAGAAGAAAGAAGAAAGTCACAAAAAAAAATAAAAAATTGGAAAAAATCAGGTCTGACTACAGAAGCCTGGCGCGCCCACGATGTCCTTGTGCGCGGCCGCGCCATTTTTACAGAGACACCGCGCGCCCGCACTGTTACAGTGCACGACCGCACTGGTTTGGCAGAAGTAGCGCACGCCCGCGCCGTGTCTCGAACCTGGAAAAAAATAAAAGGCAGTTTTAAGGGGGGAAACGGGAATTTTGTCCCAAAATCAATTCCTAACCAAAATTTACTCCCCCACATCCCATTATTCCCTCTCCTAATCAATTCCATTATTCCTATGATCCCCACAATCAATTACCACTTCTATTCCTTATTGAATTCACACCTCTCCACCTATAAATACATGCACTTACATACAAATTCTCTACCATATCACAACTTCTCAAACACAAATTCTCTCTAAACACTTAAGCTCTTATTCTCTCTAATCAAGTTTCATGGCTCCCAAAAGACAAAGAACTCAAGTCGATAGTAGCACCACCGATTCTTCAACTGCGAGTGGTGTGAGGCCCAGGTTTTCTACTCCCGAAGCTGAGGAGGAGGAGTACACAAGGCTTCTCGCTAAGCCTATTGCTAAGGAGAGAGGGTTCTTGCCATCTGGCACTGACGGTAACCTTTTGGAGATGATCTTAGAGATGGGCTGGGTTCCTTTTTACGAGGCTCCAGCCGCTGTGCCTATGAGTGTGGTTCGCGAGTTCTATGCGAATGCCAAGGCTGAGAAGAATGGCTTCACGGTGGTGCGAGGGCGTACGGTGGAGTATAGTGTAGAGGCCATCAGGACCGTGATTGAGCAGCCTGCGAGGAAGGTGGGGCAGGATACATGGAATGACAAGTCTCTAGAGGACTTTGATCTGGATCTTATTGTTGCTACTCTGTGCTGGCCCGACACTCATTGGAAGATTAAGAGGGGCACAACCGCTGAGTATTCTACGTTTCCGGTGTTCGGCATGAACAGGTTTGCCCGTGCATGGAACGCGTTTATATGTGCAAATATCATGCCATCTTCACATGTGCATGAGGTTATGGTGGAGTGTGCACGTCTGTTATGGGGAATTGTGCAAGGAGATTATGTAGATTTGGGGATAGTGATATACCAGGGGATTCTGAAGTTCTTAAGGGAGAGCACTATGGGGTCTATTCCGTATGCGTCAGTGGTGACGAAGCTGGGTGTGGCAGTTGGTGTGCATTAGCCCGCACATGAGCAGTTGCAGATTCCGAGTGCTCCGATCGATAGCATGACTTTGACTACGATACAGGAATGGGATGGAGGCAAGCCCAATCTGAGGGGGCCTGGTTATTTTTTTGACCACTTACCTAGTGGGAGGCTAGCTGTTGGTTAGGAGAGCAGGACTGCATGGAGATCTCAATTGGAGATGAAGGAGGACCATCGTAGCAGCAACAGGAGGAAGAAGGAGCATACATGGGAGCTGGATTGAGTTCAACGCAGTACAGGCGTCTTGCTCGGAGGATGGATGCGATGCATGATATCCATAGTCGTTTTGTACAGGATCTCACCTAGGCACTTTGGACTGCATTTAGAGCCACCATAGTTGACATTCAATGGCTAGAATTCAGTTAGGGCTCTTTGTATCCGCCTCCTGACACTCCTGACACTCCAACCCTTGAGGGTGAGGATTCTAATTCACAGTAGGTATGCCGGATTCCTTACTATTACCTTCACTGAGGACAGTGAATATTTTAAGTTTGGGGGTAGTAGTTGAAGGAATAGTTTGTGTGAGTCTCATATAGTTTGCATGTATAGTTTAGTTCATATAGTTTGCATTTTTTGCCATGTAGTTTTTTTTGTTTTGGTAGTTTTTATGTTATTTTGTTCATATAGTTTTATGCATTTGCATTATAACATGATCCCTTAGATAATTTTTCCGATTGACTTGTGATATTGATGCTAGTGTAGTGATGTCGTATTTAGTGATGTTGAGTCTTATTGAATTGATTTGTATGCCAGAGACACCTGAATTTCACTAAGTCTTATAGGTTGCTAGAGTGCTAGATCATGATCATGGTTTATTTAATTTGTTGAGGTTTAATCGCTTGTTTATATTTAAAATTTAGGGTATTCTCTTAATAATAAAAGGCATGGATATTTAAAAATTGGAGAATTTGGATTTCATTGCTATTTGTGTGGCTAGGTGTCAAATGACTAGTAGCTGGCTCATATTTATATGAGTAGTCTAGGGTTAAATGAGATGGAGCGAAACACACTCATTCAGAAATTGAAAAAAAAAAGAAGAGAAAAAGAAAAAGAAAAAAATTAAATAAGTGTTATGTATAATTGATCACGAGTGGGCTCTTTAGTACTCAAGTTATTAAGTTCTTAGGGGACTTTGTGCCTAGTGACCTAAGGCTTTTATAGTCTGGGATCCGCTAACCTAACGCTCGCTACATGGGTACTATTGTATATGTCTTTTGTGGACCTCGGTCATTGCACGATCAAATAAGCATATTTATGTTATTTTGTTTTGAATAAAATCATGAATCCGTATAAACTCCAATATAAGAATTGAAGTGTTATAAGTTATTTTGAGTCTAGCTTTTTATTTTATTTATAACCTCGCGATTGCCTTGATGAGTAGTGAGTCATGATTATTGATCTAGTTGCGATAGTATATATGTAAGAATCTTCACACACACACGTCTCTAGTTTGTGAGTTGATTTGTATGATTTGATTGATCTTCATGCGAATAATTGCATTTGTTGATATGTTGCTTGTTGGTTGGTTGAGTTATTCTATGGGGATCGTTGCATTCATATTAGTTGCATTCACGCATTTTTATTTCTTATTCTTTGAGTCTGTTTATGCTTGAGGACAAGCATCGATTCCAGTTTGGGGGTGTGTTAAGTGGCATTTATGAAACTTATTTATGCTCTAATAAGCTTTGAGTTGGTTTATTTGTACTCAAGTTATTCGTGTTTTAATGTGTTTTTGAGTGTTTTTGCATTTCAGGCTTTACTTCGTGAATCAGGTGAATTAACATGGTTTTAATGCTAATATGGTGTTTAGGATGTGTTTGAGTAAAAGCTTGGAATATTGGCTCGAGGCTGCAAGGAATAAAGGAGAAGAAACAAAGTTTACTGGCAGAAGGTCAGCGCGGCCGCGCGCGGCCACGCCGTGAATCAGGAAGGCGGCGCGCCTGCGCTGTTGAAGCGCATGGCCGCGCTAGGTCGGGATAAACAAATCCTGATTCTTTTATAATTTGAATTGTTGGACTCCTGAGATGCATGGACTGCTATATAAACATATCTTAGGTCATTCTTAATAAAAAGAGTCAGAGACGGACCTGAGCGCAAGGAGAAGAAGGCAAGAGACCTTTTGGCACAATTCAACAAAGGCGAAGACAATCTAGTTTATTCTTGTGAATCTTTGTTTAAGTTATAATTTGGATGCTTGTTTCTTGTTTTGTTGAACGTATACTCTCGTTTGTACTTGGTTTTATTTATTTGTATAAAGACTACGTTTGCTATATCTTGTTTTCATCGGAACCCACGTTGATGATGAGCCCGATTATGGGCTAATCGTTATCGTGGGGTTCTAGCGGATTTACTTATGGATTTCTTTAGTTAAATTATTTGTATGCCTTAGTATGTGGTGATTGTATGATATCCTAGTAATGGTTGTGCTTATTCCTCTTATGAGCATCGCGAACTTATAAGATAGCGCTGTAATTCTTAATGAAGCAAAAGTGAATTTAAGGATTTAGAACTTGCCATGCTAGCATAGGTTCATGTCATTGTTATGCATGATTCGTAGGTAATTTTAACCATCTTACTTGCCCTATGTAATCAAGATAGATAACTTGTGCTTAAACCGTTATGTTGTCAAATTCTATAGACATATAGGGTCTCAATATAATTGATGCCTATTCAACTCATATCTCTTTTGTGGATGTCTGGTAGAATGGTACTCGAGCAACGAAAGTTGGCGTTTATCAGTTTCGTGTTATCTGGTTAGTGTCATCACCATTGCATGCTAAGGTTAAGAATAATAAGGCTATTGAATGAAGTATTTAAAGAAGTTAGAATCCCATGTTTGTCATATATATCAATTCAGTCAATCTTATTCTCGTAGTTATAATTGCTAGTATAATTCTTAGTTATAATCAACCTCAAATTGTTATCGTCTTAGCATTGATAATAACCATACCTTGGTACTTAGGTGCATAAATTAGATAGTTAACCAATACAGTCTCTGTGGGAATGAACTAGAAAAGCTTCTATACTACTTGCAAACTCGTATACTTGCGTGTAATATTAGCGCGTGTTTAGCGACTAACAACTGTATGCAATTCAAGCTTGCTTTCATTTGCTTGAAATAACACTTCTGCTCCACACACAGACACAGAAGGGAGCATCATGCTTAAGTCTATGGTCTACTCTCTTGATTCTACCAATTTAGGTGGATTTAGGAGAATGGGCTTAGAAAAGAATGGAGCTTTCTCTATGACTCATTCATAAAAGTGTTTTCTGGTAAAATTAGTAATTTTGTTGCAGTTACTTCAACAATGATTAACATCTTCATATGCTTCTAAATGACTTATATTTTAATTTCAGTAGTTATGTCATGGTAGAATGAGGGTATAAGTTAGGAGATATCAAGAAAAGGTCCAAGAATATATATATAATGTTAGGTTTCTCATTATGCTAGCAAATCATGTTTCTAAAGACCTCTTGATTGAGAACCCAAACAACAAGCTCGCTTGTTGGGTCCAAGAAAAGTGGGTACTTGCTGACTTGAACAGGAACAACCTACACGGTGATGTTCCTCTCAGCTACTCTCCAATCATGGAGAAACCTCAGGTAAGTGAGGTAAATGTTTATATCTCAACCCATCCCCAACCTTAAATTTCTTTGACTCCTACTGTAGCTATGGAATTTGTGACAGTGACCAAATAGATGCCTACTAAAGCCACAAATCTAAAACTTCAAAATCCAAATCAATGAAACCACACTCTAGTTTCTCTCAAAAGAAAGGTAAGGGACATGGTGAACATCAAAAAATCCATAAGGATAAGGTGAGAGAGGTTAGTGTATCCCAGCCTAGCCACACCACAGTCTCCCAACAGACTGTGGCGCTTAACAAGGATATTAGCACATTGCTAGTTGCATCCTCCCAAAAGGATGCAACTATTGAAAATAGCTCTTCTCCAAGAGCACAGAATAAAAGGGGTAGGGACACTAAATACCAAACTCAAACCTATACAAGAAAGAAAAAGTTGAAACTATTGGGGGAGTCACAGGGTGTACACACTGTGACAACTGTAGTTAAAGACTCAGTTCATGCACCATCTCAAAGTCATATTGATGTGGCTCCAATAAATGTGGAGTCACAACCAAATTCTCTCACAACTGAAACACCTCACACACACAATTCTTCCATAAACTCACTGGATGTGGATATGATAAACACGTCAATTCCTGATTCTTCATCTTTAAAATTCATGGAGGAGCTAAAATCTAAAGCAAGTGAGCATCATCTTATTGATGATTTGTTGGCTCACTTTCCCTTTCTTTCTGAAACTACTGATAAGTCTGTGCATAAAAATCTCAAATCAATCACCACAGACTCAACTGTAGTTTCAACTCCTAACTCTTTCATTTATACTTCTTCGACGGATATTCCTCATCCGTCGATAAGTGATTGTCTCTCGACGGATAAGCTTAATAGCAATTATCCATTGACACACAACTGTTATTTCGATGGATATCTGTTATTTGTTGAAAGTCTCTACACAACTTGATATTTCCAAAATTATGACAAGTGTAGACGACTTAGTAGTTTTATAATCACTTCTAGGACTGAGGGAAGTGAGTGATTTGAGTGAGAGGCTGAGTTGCTCTCAGGCAAAAGGAGAGGAAAAGAGTAAACCTCCACATGATATTTCTTTTGGCATGGTAAAAGTGAATGAGAGGAGTCCACCTTAGATGGTGAAGGTGAGGGTGTGAGGGTGGGAAGCCAAGGGGAGCCCTTGATGCATAAAGAGAGAGAATATGAGAGAAAAGCAGGAACAGAAGAACAATGGGAGGCACCCATTGCAAGTGAGTTAAAGGATGTCAATGAGGCAGAAAAAGAGAGGCTATTTCAGCAAGAATATCAAGCTGTTACAGATTCCATCTCTTTTGAAGCTGAGGCATTTACTCACCCTGTTCCAACATATCAAATCTTAGCTGAACAAGGCAATAAGGATGCAGAGAGGACTCTAAATTTGGTACACACTATAGCCTCTATGGTTAGGGCAAATGATGCAATCAACTCTCTTCCACCTACAGTTGGTGATGATTTTTGGTGTGATTCTGGTGGTTCTTTTGGGGATGATTCTCATGGAGAAGATGTTGATGAAACTGGCATGAACATAGGGACAGATGTTGAACCTAACTCATCTATAAACACTCCATCATGCATGTTCACCAAAGATTGCAGTTATCATTACTTCAAATCCACACTGTTCAAACTCATTCATCAGACTCAAGCAACCATTCAAGCCACCACCAATGCCAGTACCAAAAGTCTTCTATTAGCCCATCTTGAATCTTTGCAACTACACAAAATTTAGACTCTCAAACAAAATCAAGATGTGGGTGACATCAAGAACACTACTGATGAAGTTCAAAAGGACCTCAATGCAAGAATGGAGTTCAAACTTCCTGAGTCAACAATGAGAGACATTTACCAGAAACTCAGGATGGAAGCTGACTTAAATAGAAAAGTTGAGGCATTGGATTCAAGACTGACAAAAGGGGAGAATTCGGTTTCCACGATACTTGTTAATCAAGAAACTCAGACACATCTTCTTCAACAACTAGTGGCTGCTCAAATGTCCAACCATGCCTTACTTGATGATAACAAAAAGGGAGAGAAGAATGTGCATGTACAAGTCAGTAAGGTAATAGTTCCAACTATTACCTTCACAAAGCCACCAATGTTAGACATCATTGATTTGATCAAACTAGGAGCAGCTGAATTAAATCTGAAAGAACAAAGACAAAAGATAGATCAAAGGATTTCAGAGGTTTTTGGCTCAACTACAACTCAAGTCAAATATGTGAAATACTTTACACAGTTGAAGCCAATTACCCTCAAAGAAATGCAGCTGGGAAAGGAGCTAAGGGTGAAACCTCAACAAAGAATGAGTTCAATAACTTTGTGGTGCTGAAGCCTAAACAAGAAAGTGTGACTATATCATTTAAGCACCCAATGTCGGTTGACTACTCTCCTCCCAGGCCTGATGAAGACAAACTGATGGGTGCCTCAATTACAAGCTTTAAGCACACCAAAGACCCTTTGCTTAAATCAAGAATTGCAAGAATCTAAAGATATGGCAAGATGATTTATGTAATATCTGGGCACCCTCAATTTAAAGAAGCTAAGGATGAAGAAGATATAAGACTTGGATCTTAGAAAAGGAGGATAAAGCAAGCTGTGAAAGGAACCAAGCAGAAAAATCAAAAGATTGAAACTGCATTTGCAATTGCAACCTCAACTGAGATAAATGAGCCAGTAGTTGGAGAATTTTTTTTGGAAAAAAGGGAATAGAATCAAAAGAAAGTCCAAAAGGAAGTTATTTGAAGATGATGAAGAATAGGAAGCTAAAACAATCCAGTCTACCACTACAAGTCAAACAACTATGCCCACAGTGGATCAAGTTGAATACAAGGTCCACCCTGGTGTGAACTTTCATGGTGAGCTAATCATTCCCAAGGATGAACCAATAGACTGGAATAGCTTACCTATTCCTGAGCTAAATATTCCAATTCCAACAATATCAAAAAGGAAGAAGAAATCAGAAAGTAAGCAAGTCAAGCCTGTATTGTAACACCCCAAATCCGGGGTCGGGGATCCGGGTTGTCACGAGTTCCATTTCCCTTAATAACAGCCAGTCGTAATAAACAAACAACTACTCCATACTGTGACCCCATAATAAACACACACACCACAAGTTATAGTCTCAGAGATGAATATCCAAAAAAAACACAAGTCATTTTATTCCACAATTATAAACCATTTCACCATAAAAAGGGTTTCTAAATAATTTACATATTCTTTGCCATTATTACAATTCATAAATATACATAAGTCTGGAACAACAAAAGTTGAAAGCCTAGCCTACTGGTAGCTCCTACCTCAGCTACAACGGCATCAACGCCTACAGGAAACTGCGGAACGTTTCCTAACCGCTCACGAATTGGGAGCTTGATCCTGTTCATCTTGTCTATCTGTTGTTGTGTGATGAAAGAAGAAAGCAAGGGTGAGCAACAAGCCCACCAAAATAATATGTATAATGATTTACAATATGTGAGCATCCTCATAGTACTCATGAAAGTCTTGGTCAAAAAGAAATGAACCAAGTTTGTTATCTTAACACGACCAAGTCGCAAAATATTCAGTATATATATATATATACTTTTCACAATTGTTGAAATCCTCTGACATGTATAATATACACAGAGTTCCAGTTTATAACTATATAAAATATCGTTGCAAGGTGATCTCATATATCTAACCTTGTCTCAACGTTTTCCTGAAAATCTTTGACATGCATAAGATAACTATTTACTAGATATAAGTTTAAAAGATGAAGTTACAAGACACTCCAATATACTTATATATTTTCCCAATACTACTTGAACTACCACCGTTCAAGGTATAACCAGTTTCAAAAGTTCATCACATAGATTAGACTACAAGAAAAGACTTGGATAGATTCAATCTTTGAAATATCATTATAAATAATGAAGTTACGAGATACTTCATTAAGTCCCGATATATATATACACCTATATATATACATTTCATACACTCCTTGAAAACCTCTGTTATGAAAATTATAAACAGAGTTGCAATATCCAATGAATTTGGAAAGGAGAAAACCTTGGCATAAACCTGATATCTTGCTGATCAGGCAAAGATACCAATAAGTAACCTTTTCTACTAGTAGATGGACGAATTCCCCACTAGTCATCACCCTGGCCTCAATAGGACCTTATGCTGGACTGCCACTCAGCCACTTACACATTTGATGGACTCCCACTGATCCACTTACACTTTCATGGACGCCCACTGAGCCCATGTTGCTTATGCCGACTCAAATAGATGAACTTACTTCCCGAACGATGGGCAAGTAATGCTGATTTAATGAAATAAATCAGTCCCGATGTTTTAGAAAATATCTGAATATTATTGGTTAAATAATATTCCCATTAGGATAATCTCTATAAAAATAATTTGAAGTAGAAGTTTTAAAACTCATACTTGAAATGAATATTAAATAACCAAAGATATACTTATACGAAAGTACTATCTTTATTTGAATAATCGAAAATAAGTTTGATTATCGAAATATTATTCTTTAATAAAATAAAGAATATTATTTAATATATAAGCGGAGTCATAAGTCCTCAAATGAATATTCAAAATAATATTGATTAAATGAAATAAACGGAGTCTTAAGTCCTCGAATGAATATTCAAAATAATATTCATTAAATAAAATAAAAGGAGTCATGAGTCCTCGAATGAATATTCAAGATAATATTCATTAAATAAAATAAAAGGAGTCATGAGTCCTCGAATGAATATTCAAGATAATATTCATTAATACAAATAAAGTTATCGAATAAACCTTATTCGATTAATAGTTTTGAAAACTATATCTATATATATATAAATATATATATATATATATATATATATATATTATACTCAGGAACATCGACTCCCGATTTAGAAATATGTTCACCTTTGGGTCCCCTATACTAAGGGTATACGCAACTACTGCTTATCTCTAGCATAGGTATTATGCAACTATAAGCATTTGAATCAATAATTAGATATCAAGGTTACGAAACAAGCATGCATATATATACCATATCAACATGCTCCAATATATCGCAAGATTTTCTAATAACAATCATGAATTTATCACAAGATAATGCATATACATATATACATCACAACAACAGTATAACGGGTAGAAAACTTGCCTGAGTGTTCCCGGATAGACTAAAGCTTAGAGTGGGTCCGATAATCTATGAACAACAACATAAGTCGGAATTAAACCCCGATCGCTTAAGAAACTAGACTTTAACCAATTGAACCCTAACATTCACTTATGGTCACTTCTACGCCTAACGAATCACATAAGTCGTTTGGGTACCCTCGGCTCCACCATTTTTAATAAATTAACCATTAAGAATTTTAAGGCGATTCTTTCGCGAGTACCCTACCAATAATCCACTTTACATAATTGTTTCATACTCCAATTAGTTATTTAAGGTCCTTAAACAAGGTTTCAAAGTAAGGCGAGGGTTAATGGTTCGGTCGCGAAGCGCCGTTACTTAAAATGGTCGTTTCTCCAGAATCGTACATCAGATTCAAACGAACCACATATCAAAATGAAGCTCGTAACATGAACTATCTAATCATGGCAATGGTCAAAACCTAACAGTGAGTTCATGGGTCCTGATGTTAAGAACAAAAACAGTCTAAAGTAAATCGGGCATTACGACGGCTATGTTTATGCGATTACCAAATTTTATACTACTTCAATTCAATCCACAATCAACCCACAATCATTGTTACAACCAAACTTCATCCATAAACTACTACAACTACCCCAATATCTCAAGGTTTCCACTTTATACTACTTCTCAATCATGAACTAAAAGTTTACTTAAGTTCATTAACTAATTACCAAGATTTACCATTCCGAAAACATAACAAAACCAACATGTTAGATATATTTGATAATGTCATGGCTAATATAATTTATGTTTAGATTTCAGATCTTACTTAACAGGATAAATCAGTACTTAACTGTTGATCAGTACTTATACTGGAAGTCAGGACTTAAGGATATCAGTACTTATATTATCAGGAGATAATCATCAGAAGTTAGATATCAGAACTTAAGTGCTGAAGGATGATCAGAGAAGGACGGTAGCTGATTAAAGGAAAGAAGATCGAGATAAACATAAGAAGAGATATGCATGAAGAAGGAATTCTGTGAAGAATGGAATACATGGAAGAAAAGATATCTGATTGATATATTTTAGGAAGCAGAATTAAATTCCATATCAATTAGCGATTATCTTGTAACTGTGTAGTATATAAACACAGACATAGCGTTTACACTATAAGTGTTATCATATATTCGAGAAGTTTATTCATTGTAACCCTAGCAGCTCTCGTGATATTTGTTCATCATTGAGAGGTAACAGTTCCATACTGTAACAGAGTTTATTGTTTCAATAAAGTTTGTTTTCTGTTACTTAATATATTAAAGTTCGATTTGATTGTATTATACACTGTATTCACCCCCTCTACAGTGTGAGTGACCTAACAAGTGGTATCAGAGCTTATCTGTTAACACACATACAGCTAAAGATCCAAACACAATCATGTCTGACACAGAAACTTCAACTAAGCCTACCAAAACTGAAGAACCTCCAAAGCCACAAATTCAAAGTCGGTATGAGACTATCAGGGTTCCCATACTGAGACCATCTGAATATCCCATATGGAAGGTAAGGATGACCATGTTCCTGGAAGCAACAGATCCAGAATACCTTGATAGAATCAAGAAAGGGCCTCATAAACCAACCAAGCTCGCTGTTGCAGTTGCAGGTGAAGCAGCAAAGATCGTACAAAAGGAGAAGAGTGATTATACTGCTGAAGATATAACATCAATTGCTAAGGATGCCAAGGTACGACACTTACTGCATAGTGCCATTGATAATGCAATGTCAAACAGGGTAATCAACTGCAAGACTGCTAAGGAGATATGGGATGCTCTGGAAATAAGGTGTCAGGGAACTGACACAATTAAGAAGAACAGGAAGACAATACTCACTCAAGAGTATGAACACTTTGACTCAAAGACTAATGAGTCATTGAATGATTTATATGATAGATTTGTCAAACTTTTGAATGATTTGTCATTGATTAATAAAGAGTATGATCTTGAAGATTCAAACCTTAAGTTCCTGTTAGCTCTTCCTGAATGCTGGGATTTGAAGGCAACGACAATAAGAGACAACTACAATCTTGATGAAATAACTCTTGACGAAATCTATGGAATGCTCAAGACTCATGAGCTTGAGATGGAACAAAGAAGCAAGAGGAAAGGAGGAAAGTCAAGGACAGTTGCTCTTAAGGCTGAAGAAGAATTCCCCAAAGCAGCTTCCTCAAGGAAAGACAAGGGTAAAGCTCTTATCATAAAGTCTGAAACTGAGTCATCAAGTTCTGAAAGTGATGATGACTCAGATTCTGAAAGCTTGTCTGAGACTGATGCTGATGAGGAGATGATGAAGCTATGTGCTCTTATGGTGAAAGGAATCACAAAGATTGCATACAGAAAGTTTAGGAAGGGAAAGAAGTTTTCCAGGAAAGGCATAAGTTCTGATAAGAAGAATTTCAGAAGATCTGAAGGCAGAGGAGGAAAGTCTGACAGAGGAGATTACACCAATGTTAAATGCTATAACTGTGGTGAGAAAGGCCACATATCTCCTGATTGCAAGAAGGTAAAGGGTGACAAAGGCAAGGCTCTTGTCACAAAGCAGAAAAGCTGGACAGACACCTCAGACTCTGAAAGTGAGGAAAACTATGCATTGATGGCAAATGCTGATAAAGAAAGTGCTGAGAGCAGTTCTGAAGCTGCTGAAACAAAGGTACCTCAGACTACTTATGCTTTTCATACTGATGATATTAATGAGTTGAGAAGATATCTTAAAACCATGTTTGTTAGTTATAGAGATCAGACTTTAACATGTGAAAGATTAACTTCTGAAAATCTTGAATTTAAGAAAAGAAATGATTTCTTAGAAAAAGAGTTAGTCATGTTCCATCAAACTCAGAAGGATAGAAATGATGCTTTTTATGTTAGGGATGAAGTGCTAAAAATGAATGAATCTCTAAAAACTGAGTTAGAAAAGGAAAGAGAGATTATCAGGACTTGGACTAACTCTGGCAAAACAACTTAAAATTTGCTAAGTAGTGGAAATTGGAAAGAGGGCTTAGGTTATGGAGAAGATAAGAATGATAAAGGAACTGAAGAAATTAAGCCTGTTGATAAGCAAAAGCCAAAGCTAAAACCTGTTAAGTTTGTAACTGTAAAGTCTGAAAATGATAAATCAGAAGTTACAAAGGAATTAACTTCTCACAAACTAAAACATGAAAAGACAGCTGAAGTGAACATAGGCTTAATGACAAAGAAGCAGCTTAAGCATAAGCTGAAAGATGTTAAGAATGCAAACAAGGTAAAATCACCTAGGAAAAATAGGAATGGAAAGGAAGGTGTGAATAAAAGCAATAATTATAAATCTGTTCCTGATGCTTCTAGGAAAACATGTCATAACTGTGGAAGTTCTAACCATCTGGCTTCTTTTTGCAGGAAAAATAAGAATATTAACTCCTTACCTTCAAAATCAGGAGTTAAGAGTCAGTCTGTTAGATACAAACCACAAAATCCTTGTTTTCATTGTGGTAGTTTATGGCATTCCATTTATACTTGTAAGAAATATCATAGTTTGTACTATGATTATTATCAAATAAAACCTTTTTTGAAGAAAGTTTCTATTGTTCCTTCTAGTGTAAATTCTGATTCAAAGTCTGATAGTGTAAGTTCTGATAAGAAAAATGTTAACATAAACTCTGATGCTAAATCCGCTGCAAATGTTAACAAACTTAATAAGGCCAAAGGATCCAAGCAAGTCTGGGTCCTTAAAACTGATAATTAGTGGTCTTTGTGATTGCAGGACAACAGGAAATATATTCTAGTTCTGGACAGTGGATGTTCAGGACATATGACTGGAAATAAGGCCCTGCTATCAGACTTTGTGGAGAAAGCTGGCCCAAGTGTCTCTTATGGAGATGGCAATATTGGAAAAATATTGGGATATGGCAATATCAATCTTGGAAATGTCATAATTAAAGAAGTAGCTCTGGTCTCAGGACTTAAACACAACCTACTGAGTATAAGTCAAATCTGTGACATAGGTTATCATGTTGATTTCTTTGAAGAACACTGTGAAATTGTGAGTAAATCTAAAGGCAAAGTTGTTCTGAAAGGATACAGGTGTGGTAACATTTATGAAGCTAAGATTTCAACAAGTACTGATGGTTCTGCAATCTGTCTGATGAGTAGAGCATCAATTGAAGAAAGCTGGAATTGGCATAAGAAACTCTCTCATTTAAATTTCAACAATATAAATGAACTTGTCAAGAAAAATCTTGTGAGAGGACTGCCAAAGTCAGTATTTGCTCCTGATGGTCTTTGTGATTCCTGTCAGAAGGCCAAACAAAGAAAATCTTCATTCAAGAGCAAGACTGAATCATCAATTCTTGAGCCTTATCATCTACTACATGTTGATCTATTTGGTCCAGTAAATGTCATGTCTATTGCAAAGAAGAAGTATGCGTTGGTCATAGTAGATGAGTTCACCAGATACACATGGGTGTATTTCTTGCACACAAAAAGTGAAACTGCATCTATCTTGATTGATCATGTCAAACATCTGGACAAAATGGTCAAAGATTCTATGAAAATTTTAAGGAGTGATAATGGCACTGAGTTCAAGAATTTGATAATGAAAGAGTTCTGCAAAAACCATGGAATAAAGCAGGAATTTTCTGCTCCTGGAACTCCACAGCAAAATGGATTTGTTGAAAGGAAGAATAGAACTCTCATTGAAGCTGCACGTACAATGCTTGAAGAAGCAAAGCTTCCAATCTATTTCTGGGCTGAAGCGGTGCAGACTGCTTGTTTTACTCAAAATGCAACACTCATTAACAAGTATGGAAAAACACCATATGAGATGGTGAAGAAAAAGAAACCAAATCTGAAATACTTTCATGTATTTGGATGCAAGTGTTTTGTTCTCAAGACTCATCCTGAACAGCTGTCAAAGTTTGATCTAAAAGCTGATGAAGGAATCTTTGTTGGATATCCACTTTCCACAAAAGCCTTCAGAGTCTATAATTTGAGAACAAAAGTGGTCATGGAATCTATCAATGTCTCTTTTGATGACAAGAAGATTACTAGTCTTGAAGATTTCATTGACCATGATCAGCTGAGATTTGAAAATGAAGACTCAAATTCTGATACTGAAACTCCTGACAGTCTAAGTCCTGATACTATAAACTCGGATGGAATAAACTCTGATGTTATTGAAACTGTGGTGGCTACTCCAAGGGAAGATGCACCTATGCAGGGGGAGCATACTCAAGATCCTACCACAGCTCAAGAAACATCAGAACATACATCTGGCTCTTCAAGTTCTAATTCGTCAAGTTCTGATAAGCCAAGTTCTTATAGTGTTGAAAATCTAAATACTGAAGAATCCAACTCAGAGAGCACAGTTTCAGGGGGAGCATCAGAAAATGAAGATAGCATGGATCATGGGGGAGCATCCAGTTCTAGAGAAAACCTTCCATCTGCAAGGAAGTGGACAAAATCACATACACCTGATTTGATAATTGGAAATCCTGATGCAGGTGTCAGAACTAGAACATGTACTTCAAATGAATGTCTCTACAATTCTTTTCTCTCTCAGACTGAGCCAAAGAAAGTTGAAGAAGCTCTTCAAGATGCTGATTGGGTACAAGCAATGCAGGAAGAGTTAAATGAATTTGAAAGAAACAAAGTCTGGACCCTAGTGCCAAGACCAAAGAATAGATCTGTTATTGGTACAAAATGGGTATTCAGAAACAAAACTGACAGTGATGGCATAATTACAAGGAATAAGGCAAGGCTGGTTGCAAAAGGATATTCTCAACATGAAGGAATTGATTATGATGAAACATTTGCACCAGTTGCTAGGTTTGAAGCCATAAGGATATTTTTGGCTTATGCTGCTCACAAAAAGTTTACTGTCTTTCAAATGGATGTGAAAAGTACTTTTCTCAATGGAGAATTGGAGGAGGAGGTATATGTTGAACAACCTCCAGGCTTTGTAGATACCAAACATCCATATTATGTCTACAGGCATGATAAAGCACTTTATGGACTTAAGCAAGCTCCTAGAGCATGGTATGAGACTTTAGCTCAGTTTCTTCTGGAAAGTGGATTCAACAGAGGAACAATAGATAAAACACTGTTCTACCTCAACCATGGAAAGGACTTACTTCTGGTCCAGATTTACGTTGATGATATCATTTTTGGGTCTACAAATGACAAACTTTGCAAGAAGTTTGCCAAACTAATGCAGTCAAATATCAGATGAGTATGATGGGGGAACTTAGCTATTTTCTGGGCCTTCAACTCAAGCAGAATGAAGAAGGCACTTTTATTTGTCAAACCAAGTACACCAGAAACTTGCTGAAGAAATTTGGAATGCAAGATTGTTCAAGTGCATCCACTCCAATGGCCACTGCAACAAAACTGGATAAGGATACCGGTAAATCAGTAGATATTACTGACTACAGAGGTATGATTGGCTCTCTACTCTATCTAACTGCTAGTAGACCTGATATCATGTATGCTACCTGTCTTTGTGCAAGATTTCAAGCAGATCCAAGAGAACCTCACTTAACAGCTGCGAAAACAATCTTTAAGTATCTTAAAGGAACAGCTGCTCTGGGATTATGGTATCCTAGAGAATCAGATTTTAAACTAATAGGTTACTCAGATGCAGATTTTGCAGGTTGCAAAATTGACGGGAAAAGCACAAGTGGAAGCTGCCAATTTCTTGGAGGCAGATTGGTTTCTTGGTACAGCAAGAAACAAAAGTCAATTTCCACATCAACTGCAGAAGCAGAGTATATTGCTGCAGGAACCTGTTGTGCACAGATTCTTTGGATGAAGAATCAGTTACTAGATTATGGGTTAACATATTTCAAAATCCCTATTTACTGTGATAATCAAAGTGCTATTGCTATGACAGGTAATCCAGTTCAACACTCTATGACAAAGCACATCAGCATCAGGTACCACTTTATAAGGGAACATGTGGATGAAGGTACAGTGGAATTGCACTTTGTTCCAACAGATCAACAACTAGCAGATATCTTCACAAAACCACTATGTGAAGCCACTTTTACAAGATTGGTAAATGAACTTGGAATGGTTTCAGGTTCTTTTTCTAAATCTGTCTAGTTTTGTTCTGATACATCAGACTTTATGATCAGTATTTACAGAATGTAATCTCTTTGTTTATTCTGTGATTAATTGAAATACGCGTTTAAGTACTGATTGTTGTCTGACATATGTTTCTAAACTCTGATAAGTGATATGTCTATTCAAGTAACTATTCAATCCTATGAGGATAACTGTGCTAGATACTGACCTAGTAGTCTTCAATAAACAAATGATTCCATGTAAGAAGTAATTATCTCAGTGGAAATCTTATGACACTAGCAAATTCTGATAATTAAGCTTAGTTGAGTTTACATTGTTTATCTTATTACTAGGTCACAAATTACAATAATGCTACTCAACTGTTAAGTTCTGATACTAGTAAAATTGCTGAATGTACTAAGTGCTGATAAACCTCACTTATCAAAAGAAAAAGCAAAAAGATCAAAGAATAAAATCAGGTACTCCTTTGAGATCTAGAGTAAAAATGTGGAAGGGACGACCCAAGTGCATTGCTGGTATTAAGTAAATATGCATTAGAAAAGCAAAATATTTTCTTGGTGACTTTTCACACTCTATGATTACTAGAGAAATACTCTGATAATAGCATAAATTCTGATAAGCAGTCGTGACTCACTTACACTGAGAAGCCACTGTAAAATAGAATTTCAAAAGATGCATAAAATTAGCACAAAACAGTTGAGGTGGAGTCAGGCATGAACTCATTCATCAGCAGGTTTCAGGATAATGACAGCTCTTTAGAAAAATTTTAGTTATGCCTTATTTCTAAGATGTACTGAAGTGAATCAGACTTTACTCTTTGTCTGTTATTTAGCTAAATGCACACACTAATCACTCCATCTGAATGATGAAAATTTCTATGGAGGTCTATGATATTTTAGATAAACAGTCATTGTGTCATTATTGCACAAATTCTGAGGACAAGATCTGGTTGCATATTCTGATGATTAAGTTCTGAAGAGTATAACTCAGAACTTGTATGAGGACTTACTAAGATAGGCATTCCTTTTTCAAGTTAAGAAATTATGTTCTGATGACTGTTAAGTTCTGATATAAGTCTAAGTTCTGATATTACAGTCTAATGTTTTACTTGACTTATCTGTGAATGAAATTTGATAACAGTCTCAGTTAATATTTGAATATGTTGAAGTGGAAGATTAATAGTCACTATGGTTAGGGTTAATGGTATTTGTACTTGAACAGTCCACTATTACTTATTTCTTGTGCGCTTTAAACCATGTTTCCTCTTTCCGATGAATGTTATTCTTTTTCAAAGTCTAGGGAGACGAGGTAGAATTAATTCTACCTGTCAGCATTAAAAACTTTTACGTCTCCTGGCATTCTCTTGCCTATATAAGCAGCCACTTTACATCAGCCTTCCTATCAAATTCTTTCTCACACACTTACCTTCATACTTTTCTTTCAAAAACACAATGGTCAGATACAACATGTTTTTGAACTACCAAAACTTCAATATGGAGCTAAGCTGTGCCGATTGGTAGCAGGACTGGCATGTCACAGCCATTCCTGAGGAGATATGGGACTCTGTCCCACAGGAGGTACTGACCCACCTCCTGTTCTTCTATATGGATTACCATCGCCATTTGGACCGATTGGAGGAGGAAAGACTGGCAGCTCTCCGCCAGCAAGAGCGAATCATCAGACTCGCCATTCTATTTGTCGAGAATAGGAAGAAGAAGAAATGATTTAATCTTGTCTTCTTCCTATTTTTCTTCATCATCAGCTTTGTCAGGCTTCTTAGCTAGGACTAAAGCTGTTGATGTTAGGTTTAGTAGCTTAGGGAAATCTTGTATAAGTACTGATGTAATTTCCATTTCATAAATGTATTCTCTTGATATATTAATGAAATTTGTTTTTACTTCAAGATTTTGTCTCTAAGATATTTTGTAATGCATTGATAAATCCTGATTGATATTCTGATGACCATATAAATTCTGTTTTAATTTAAGTTCTGATTTTTTTTCAGCATTTACTCATCTAATTTATCTTGGTCATTTTTACGTGATTTACTTTCAGAATATTAATGATGCAGTGAAAAATAATTAACTCAGTGGGAACGGTTTCAATTTTGAATTAAAACTGTTTCACCTTGATTAATGGAATATCTGGGTAAGTGGAACGATTTTTCCTTGAAAACAGGCAACTGGGTAAATAATGATTCCTGTTTTCTCGAGCCCAGTAACTATCCGTTATTACTGCATGTCTGACAGGTGTCCAACGGTAACATTTTTGTTCAGAGTATAAGTACAACAGAGAGAGGATTTCTTTAATCTTTTATTTCCTTCGTATTTTTTCTCTCTACTTACTTTTACTCTCTTTCTTCTCACGTTGGTTTTTCATACAGCCATCTTATCAAACACCTAACAGGCACTTTTGAATCTCAATTTTTCACATGGCACCTAAGGATTTAATCATTGATGGAGCTAAGTTTGTTCCAAACAACTATGCTACAATTCTTCATCATGCTGAAGCTCCATCTGAATTGCATTTTGTGCAAGATCTTCTTGCACACAGTGAGATTGGGTACGCATTAACACAGCCTGAAGTCTTTTCGAGTCAACAAGTTCTGACATTTTGGCGGACTGGGCACTTTGATGATGGTGGTAAACATGGCACTCCCAGTATTGTTTTTGAAGTGGGTGATTCATCTTATGTAGTCACTCCTGGTACAATACGCAAAGCTCTACATCTCCCAAAAAATTGTACTTTTTCAACTCCAGAGGAATCAGCACTTCAGGAGTTAATGGCTGATTTGGGATATGAAAAGAGTTTGGCAAAGCTTGGGCAGTTAAAAAGGGCTAATATCAGAAGATAATGGAGTTTCTTCTTTGACTGCATCACCAAAGCTTTTGGGAACAAATGTTCGAATTTTGATGCTATCCCAATTCTGAGTCAGCACATAGGGTATGCTATTATCCATCAAACTCATTTTGATTTTGCAACTGGAATAATTGGTTTTATTGGGGATAGGATGACAGAGGATAGAAATATTGTCTATTTTGCTAGATTCTGTCAACTTCTATATACTTTTTGTACTGATGAACCTTAATTAGTCAGTTCCTCAACCCCACCTTTTAGAGTTGCAAAACGATATTTTAATGATCTGGTAAATGCTGATACTAAGAAAAAAGTGGTTAGACCATTACAGATTCCTCAGTCTTTAAAACAGATCCTAGTAAATGCTGATCCTGATACTTATAGATCTGTTTACTCTGATGTCCAACCAACCACAAACACCCAAAAACCATCATCCTCAGCACCTACCACTCATACTACTCAACCTACCCTCAGGACTTATCTCAAATCCTATCTCTCTACTTCACAGACTGTTCAACCCTCATCCTCCAAGCCAAAGAGGACAAAAACTATTCCTCAAACACCTCAAAAGAGGAGGAGGACTGTACTGAGAGATGAATCTGATACTGAGGAACAGGTTCCTTCTTCAGAACCTGTTGTAGGTGAAGCTGAGAAAGTGACCTCTCAGAAGGATTCTGGAATTGGGGGATCTAGGCTTCTCAAACGGCTTAGAAGAATGACAGTTCCTGAAACTCCCAGGGAATCCAAATCAACAACGAGATACAAGAAACAGAGGGCAAAAATGCCAGTTTCAGATGATGAAGAGGAAGCAGCTAAGGAAGGGGATCAGGAATCTCTGATCTCACAAGACAAGGAATTTGCTCCAGTCACTTCTTCTCCATCAACTCCATCTCAGGAAGCTGTTTCTGCAAAGGCTAACACACCTTCTGTGTCTTCTGTTGATCCAGGCACAAGTGCTGATATTGATGTTCAAAACTTGGTTGTGCCTGCAGTACTTCTCTTAGAAGCTCCAACAGCAAATAATCCTTCCACAACACCTGTTACTGATGCTGTTCAAATTCCAGAGTTATCAACAACACCTTCTCTGCAACAATATGCTGATGATCAGAATTTAGGTGAGCATCAAGATATGGCTGTTGATCAGAACTTAGAACAAGATCAGCAATTACAGGATGCTGAAGCCTCCATTGCTACTCACACTGTTGTCTTATTAGAAGATACTGATTCTTTAAGTTCTGATGCTGCAAATGCTGGAAATACTGGTGATGCTGCTCCAACTGCAGATGCTGATGAAGCAGGTCCTTTAGGACATACTCCTCAACAGACTCTTCCTAAGTCTGAACTGGTTAAGAAGTTTATTACCGGGGAAGCACCAGTACCTTGGAGTGAAACTCGTGCAGGTTAGGAGTGGACTAAGGAATGGAACTCAGTTTCATATGTTCCAACTGACAAGCATCTTGCTGAGCACTTGACTAAAGCTGATGAAATGTTAAATTCTGATGATTTTAAAACCCAGCTTAGAGTCACTGCATTGAGTACTAAACATTTACAAGGTCTTCATTCAACTACTCATGCAGAGCTACACAAGATTCAGGAGAACTTTATCAAACAGGGTACAAGTTTGGAAAATTGATAAGAAAAAGTTCTTCCAACCTACCATTGACAGGATTGCTTATATTGAGAAGACTCAAGATCATCAACAAGCTCAGATTGATGAAATTCTGAAAAATCAAGCTTCTCAGCAATCACAACTAACTGAAATCCAATCCTCAGTGGAATTGCTTATCTCTCTTCTACTACCTGCTGATGCCAAAAAGGGGGAGAAAGTGATTAAGTCCAAATGCAAGACTGACAAGACACTGACAGGAAAGGATAATGAAAAAGATGATCAAGGAAGCTCTGGAATGGGTAGAGGTCATAGTCAAGGTAGAGGATTCACATCAAGACAAGCTAGTCACAGGATAAGTCCTGATACTGGGAAAAGAATAAGTTCTGCTGCTGGTAAAAGGATAAGTTCTGATGAACTTTTAGATCTTGATGAGGAAATGTCAAGACAGTTATTTCTTCAGGAAAATCCAGGAATGGACTTGGAAAGTTTAAAGGAAGAAGAAGCCAGACTTAAATCAGAGAAAGTCACATCTAAATCTGAAGCTTCTGGTAAAAAGTCACTTCCAAAACTCAAAGGCATTGTGATCAAAGAAAGGACACATACTGAAGCAACATTGGCTAGATCACAACCACAGATAGATCCAAGATCCAAGGGTAAAGAAAAGGTTGGTGAACCTATCAAGGTTTATGTACCTCCTGAGGATGAAGAAATTACTGATGAAAAGGATGATCTTGCTCTGACTTCAAGAAAAGTTCTTAAAACAACCTCTGACATGGCTCAAGTTGTTCAGAGTCAAGAAATTGTAAGTTCTGATATTCAGAAGAAACAAGTAACCTTTGACATAGCTCAAGTTAACTTGATATCAGAAGATAGATCAAAGACACTCCTACCAGGATTCACTAAAGCAAAACAGACTCAACCTTTGAAGACTACTGCAAGTGGTTTTGAAGCAAGAGTAGTTACTGGAAAGGAAGCAAGAGATAAAACTGGATTGGGAAGTGCTGATGAAAGAAGAGTACACAACACTATCAATGATCCAACTTCCTTGAGTGAACCAGGTATTGGAGCAACTCCTGAGAGATTGAATCAACTGGAATCTGTACAGATGGTTTACCATACCTACTTGAAAGAATACATCATGTTGTATTTCATGACAGATGGTAGGGTTTATCATATAAGACAAAATGCCATTCCATTGAAGTATTTTGAAGAATTAGAGCATGTACTTTTCTTACTTCAAGTGGATGACAGAATAATAGGGACTGCTGTAAACTACTTAAAAGAACAGATTCAGAGACAGAAAAGGCTTTATTCTGTTAAGTCTGACAGCACATATGTTCCAAAGTACAGAGATCACAATGGTGATATTGTTGATATGAAGCCTAATACTGCACAGATCAGAACATATCTTGGTATTAAGGGACTTGAATTCAATCTGGAGTCTGACAAAGCTTATGTCATAAGACTAGATCAGGAGTTGAGAAAAGCAAAGATCAATGATCTCAGAGCTGCAATCTTTCAAACTGGTGAAGATACTGCAGAGCTTAAAGATGCCAAAAGGAGAATGATTGATGAACTCAGATATGCTGAGAAATGTTTGTTGAAGAACTATCTCAGAACAACTCCTGACATCAGAGAGATCAGATGATGAAGCCAAGTCGAAGATCTACAACTGCTTAAATTCTGATATTTGTACAGACTGAAGTTGTTATCAGAAGTTGAATATTGGTAAAGCTTTAAGGACTGTAAGTTATAGTTATCTAGTCTAATTCTCATGCATTTGTACTTAATGTTTTTGACATCATCAAATATCTGTTAAACTTGTATATTATGCTAATTTACAAGTTGGGGGAGATTGTTAGATATATTTGATAATGTCATGGCTAATATAATTTATGTTTGGATTTCAGATCTTACTTAACAGGATAAATCAGTACTTAACTGTTGATCAGTACTTATACTGGAAGTCAGGACTTAAGGATATCAGTACTTATATTATCAGGAGATAATCATCAGAAGTTAGATATCAGAACTTAAGTGTTGAAGGATGATCAGAGAAGGACGGTAGCTGATTAAAGGAAAGAAGATCGAGATAAACATAAGAAGAGATATGCATGAAGAAGGAATTCTGTGAAGAATGGAATACTTGGAAGAAAAGATATCTGATTGATATATTTTAGGAAGCAGAATTAAATTCCATATCAATTAGCGATTATCTTGTAAATGTGTAGTATATAAACACAGACATAGGGTTTACACTATAAGTGTTATCATATATTCGAGAAGTTTATTCATTGTAACCCTAGCAGCTCTTATGATATTTTTTCATCACTGAGAGGTAACAGTTCTATACTGTAACAGAGTTTATTGTTTCAATAAAGTTTATTTTCTGTTACTTAATATATTAAAGTTCGATTTGATTGTATTATACACTGTATTCACCCCCTCTACAGTGTGTGTGACCTAACACAACCAATCTTTAAATACACAATAACCATGCCTCTCATAAACCATACCAAACATACTAACTCTAATTTATACAAAAGTAGGGTTAGTGTATGAGATTATACCTTCCTTGGTGAGTAAAAGTAACTAGGGAGCTTGGAATCACCCTTGAATATCCTTACCAAAGCTATATCTAAACAAAAACACAAGATCAAAATTTCAAGTTCTTGAAAAACACTATTCACCAAGAACTTTGATGAATTGATTAGCTATGATAATCATGGAATCTTGAGCTTAAACTTATGGCTCATCTAAGTTATGAATTATGGAAGCTAAAGAAACAAACCTCTTGAATTATGAAGGTGTGTAGCTTAAGTTTTGAAAAAATTTCCCTTGCTTTCCATGGAAAAGCCGAGAGCTTTCTTGATGAAAAGGAAGTCAAGTTGTGTTTTTGTGATTTGTTTTGCTTGCCTTGGTTGGTTGCTTTGTTTTAATTAATTACTTTTAACCATGGTGAATTTTGTGTGGTTTAGAATCAACCAACACTTCCTTCCCTTTTTGTCATGCTCATGTCATGCTCTTATGTCATCATCCCACACTTGTCCTCTTCTTGTTGGTGAAATGACATCACCCTCCACTAACTCTTTGATTAACTCCTAATCACTTTGCTAATGACCGCTGATCGATTATACGGTTCGCTTAACTTTCGTTCTCGTTTATCGTTTGAGGGATCATACCCGGGATCTTATTACTTGGGTTCCCTTAACCTTTCTCAATACATTATATTCCTTTTATGATCCTCTCTTATAATCCTTGAATTTAAATCCTTTTAATCATGTTACCTTATACTCAATTCTTTCGGTATCTGGTGGATTTTCGGGAAAAATTAAAGTGTTCGGATTTGGATTCTGACGATCTTTACATACACTTATATACCACATAGAGTACTAATAATATCTCAGAAGATCAATAAAAGAACCCCTACATAGTGTGGTATGAAAAGTTTTCTTATTCAGCATAATCAGCAAAATCACTATTCATAAGTGTTTCAAAAATTCCAAAAATTGGGGTTATTACATGTATTATCCCAATATAAAGCCTTATCCAAACCTAAGCCAACGGTCAACAAAGGAGTTCAACTCTTTATCAGTGACCTAAAAGAATTCTCAGATAATAACCTTTACCTGGGTGAGCTAGATGAAGTAAGAGCAATTAATGTCCACAACAGACTCCCAAAAAGATTGGTGTTCATGTACAGGGATAGAAAGGAAATCACATGGCCTCTGTATAGGATTCTCAATGAAGGCTACAGTGTCTTGGTAAAAGTATTCTCTGCAATGAAGAAATATTTTGGATTCACCAAGGTGGCCAAAACAGAGGTACTCAACAAAATTGTAACGACCGGGAAATTTACTTTGTATTATATCATATTTATAATAAAATATGTGTATTAATATGTCATTTATATGTGATTAAATGTGTTGAGTCATTAAACCATAACTGCTACGTGTTACGTGTTATCTGTTTTGATCCAAACGTGTTTTGGATATTTATTGAGTGTTTTATCGTAAATTATATATCTTATATCAAAACTCGTATAGCTCAAAACCATGTTTTAAAAGCCCGTATTTCAAACAAAATCATTGGCCCTATTTTTCCAAAAATGCCCTATACCATATCGTTATTCTGAACCCCTAGACGTTTTACAAATTTACCTTTTTCGCGAAAAACGACTTTTCCGGACCTCTTCGGGTACCAAAAACCCCACAAAATTCACATTTTTATTTTTATATGATCATGAAATTATCATATATCATTTTTCTTTGCATTTTTGTAATATTCACAATTTTTGAGAATTTTTAGCATTTATTTTGTATTTATTGGATATTTAAAAATTCAATATTAATACCCAAAAATTATAAAAATTGTGGCCAAATATTTTTATTAGGAGTGTAAGTAGACCCTTAATTTTACTTAGGGGTATTATTTTCATAAATATAAATACCTGATTTATTGTTAATTTTTCAGTTAATTTTAATTAAAAATCAGAAAATAATCAGAAAATAGAAAAAGAAAAGGGGATTAGGGTTTGTGTGGGTGAAGAACAGGCACAGATTTTGATCGTGATTCCGGAGTCCAAATCGTTCATGTAAGTATTCGTTTTGAAGCACAAGAATCGTAGTTTCTGCTTATGCAAGTATTTTTAGTGTTTGATTATGTGATTTTAATTTCATATTTTCAGGTTTAATTCTTGAATTCGGGTTTGAAGTTCTGGTTGTTGTTTGATGTTTTGATAATTACGAACGTGTAGATCGTTAAATTCCCTGTCGATACATGTCTGTTTCGTCGAGTTTGGTTTGGTTGTTGGTGTCGCCGGAAAACCGCCGCTAGGGGCGGCTGTTCTTCGTTTTCTGGTAGTGTTGCCGACGAACGAAGAAGGAGAAGGACAAGGGAAGGCTGTAGGCTTGATTATCGAACAAAAACGAAGAGAGAGCAGCCTAGCATCGCGTGGTTCGTTGTCGATTCGAATCGCCGGAAAACCAGCCCGCCAGCGTCGGGTTTTTTCCGGGTAGCCGCTGTTCTTGAAGACCCGGGTTCAACCCAGTTTCGACCCTGGATTGATCCAAAAACCCCAACCCTGAAACCCTGTTTTGTGTTTTTGGTTTTGATATATTTATTTTATTTTCCTAAAAATCAGAAATTAGTTTTAGGAATTCTAAAAATTAAATAAAAATTAGTTTTAAATTCTGAAAAATAGTATTATTAGTTTATGAATTATTTTATTAAATTATAAATTCGAATTTAATTATTTAATTAATTATTTAATTATTTATCTAATTATTTATTAGTTATCTAATTAATTAATAATTAGGTAATTAATTAATAATTAGGTAATTAATTAATAAATAAGGATTAAATAATACGATTAATAATCCAATAATTAGTTAATATTACGAGTAACTCGTATCTATACGAGTAGTGATTCGATAATGAGAATTATTATTCGAGCGTTAGTTATTCGAATAATATTGCAGAAATTGTTCGTATCGTATAATTAAATACCGATAATTAATTGATTAATGAATCGTTTAAATTTCAATAATAATATATTAGTTCGATAGTATTCGAGAATATTGCGAGTAGCTCGTATATATGCGAGTAATTGATTGTTGAGTTAGATTATGATTCGAATAATGACTCATTTATTCCATAATTAACGTACCAGTTAATGAGATCGATTAGTTATTTATAAATAATCGATCTAATCGAATAAATAACGATGAATTGTAAATATTTGTAATAAATTGTGATTAATCCTAATAATTTTGGATTAATTATTTTAAATTATTAAATAATTATTTATTAATTATTTATTAGATATTTATTTATTAAATATTTAAAAAGTGATTAATTATTTCGATAATTAGTCACATAATTTTCAATAAATCATAACTTCTTCATTTTAACTCCAAAAATTGTAAAAAAAAATTATTTTTGACTTTGATTTTTTACTTAAATAATTACTTAAAAATTATTTTGGGATTCAAAAATTAGCAATAATTATTTATATTGAATAATAAATTGAATTATCAGTGTTTAATTGATAATAATTCAACCGTTAGTCCGATTTGAGCGAAACGAAAGCCTGTTGACTTAGAAAAATGAATTCTTTTCACTAAAAATAATATGAAGACCTAATTTCTTCTCGAAATTAGTTGACTTTATTGATTGCTTGGTTATCAGTCGAAAAGCGTGCCGAGACGAGTTCGGAAAATTCCGAAAAATGGGAAATGAAGCAGAAGGTGATCAACGGAGCAATCAGCGAGTCGATTTCGATTTTAAAAATTATTTTAACTATAAAAACGATTATGTGCTTATGTGTATTATGTGGTTAATCGAGTCTTACTTGCTTATATGTAATATTCGGGTTGGTTATAAGTGTATGGGTAGATAATAGGAACAAAATGAAGTCGATTTAAGGTGCAACTGAAGTACAAAATGAATTAACCAGTCTATTTTGCTAACAGAAACTAAGCCAGCAAGGCAGGTCAAGTAGGGGATAGACAGAAGTGATTTAATTGCAGTAAGTCGCTCAGAAGGCAAGTTTATCCCCTATTCTATTTTCCAGAATAGTGATATTCTCTTCAGATTCTTATTACATTTGCATTACTTTAATTCCTTTATTCATATCTCAGTTCGATTCTTAAATTCTGCTTTTCATTTGAATTTATTATTCATATTCCAATTGTACTTACAATTATTGATATATTCTGGTGATTAGAATTTATCAAAACATACCGATTTGTTCCGGTTGCTATTCCAGGGACTGGATAATACTACTTTTGGGATTAAGTCTACTTAATCCTAAGGACCGGGACATAACCGGATCCTTGAGATGGGCCATAGTGCCTGGGTGCCCGACGGGATCTATATAGTGAGATATAGATCTGCAGTGTATCCTGGCTGATCAGTAGGTACAACTGCGAACTTGAGTCCAGTGTAGTTCGTTGTATTCGCCAACAATGGCCTTCTTTTGATTCTTATGAGGTTATACCTTTGCAGATATACCTGGGTTACGGATTCAGTTATATTGCTTAAACATTGTGTATATTTTGTAGACTTGTTTAGCAAATTTGGCTCACCCCTTTTTGTTGTTATTCACCTTATTGTTTTCAGTTAAGAAGAAATATGAAACCCGTCAGGACACGAGTGGTAAAGAAGCGGGTCAAGCCTCGGGATCCTCTTATACCTAAGGTGTTGATCCCAATCCAGGAAGAAAGCTTTGAGTTGCCCGAGCAGGTGTAGTGTTGATAGATAGTGTGTGTGTTTAAATAAAAGCCGAACTTAGTTTAAAATGAGTTAGACAATGGTTTGTAATAAAGAAAGTTTGTGAGATTCTAAATGTTGGTTTGTAATAAAAGTAGTTAGTGGTTCTTGTTTTCATACTTCAACCTAAAAAGGTTCTGGTAGTGATTAAGGGGTTTAGTTTCATTTCTTTATTATTTATTAATAAGCTTGTACAGGTTTGGTGATTAGCTCGTAACCCCCAGACTTATACCTCGGGTCTGGAGGGCATTACAGTTTGGCATCAGAGCTGTAGGTTTGGTCCCTGAAAACAAGAACATTAGGATTAAGATAGGATAGAGAGATCACATAAGATAGGGATAGTCAGATTAGGAAGAATAGTGTTAGGATTTAGGTCAGATTAGAATAGGGAAATATAAATCTTAGAATTATTTAGTGACCTTTTCTTTTCTTTGGTATATTATTAGATGGCTTCTTCGTCAGAGCGGACTGAGTCAGACCCAGTACTAGCCCCAAGATCAGTACAGATTTTTCCTCCATTGCCACCACCTCCACCATTGCCACCTGGACCAGTACTAGAGATACCACCTCCACTAGAGGTACCAGACTTTGTTGATTATTTCCCTTATTTTGAGCCAGAGATGCCTGACTTTCCACCTTTGGAGTTTCCGATGTTTGATGTTCCTGATATGATTGATCTTCCACAGTGGGAGGACTTAGAGCCGCAGATTCTAGTACCGCAACCTGAGATTCCAGATATTCCACAGATAGAGCCAGAGGCAGAGCCACCAGTGTATGCACCTATGGAACAGCCAGTCTTATTTCCTGCCCCTTTAGCTATTTATGCCCCTGTTCCCGGGGTATATCAGTTTCCACAGCAGGAGTTCATGGATGAGATAGTAGTTGATGGGCCGTTACCTTCTTGAGGTTCTAGCACGGATCTTCGTGAGCATCATACAGTTACTTATCAGCTTTTTCAGGCGGAGAGAGAGGAGAGGGTTCGATAGCAGAACCAGTGCAGAGAGATCCTTGTATTGTTTGAGACGCGGGAAGATGGTCCCGTCCGAGCATTATGATCAGATTACATACTGAGGGAGAGGTTACGTCAGATTCACCGAGTTAGTTCTCAGCAGCTTATGGATCTGAGACAGCAGGATATTAGTGCAGAGACAACATATCGTAGAGCATTGGGACTTACCGAGGCAGTGCTAGAGGCATTGCAGGAGGAGTTGAGTCATGTGCCACCAGGGTTCTGAGTCAGAGACAGTTGAGACAATGACTTCAGAGTATAGATGTATATAGAGGCAGCATAGTATAACCTAGTGAGTAGTGTGTATATGTGTACTAGTAGTTTAACCTGTAGTAGGATTTTGACCTGTAATAGTAGTATGACTTGTAGCCCCGATGACTTCCAGTGGAGCAAGACTTTTTGTATCAAGCATTTACACCAGGCTAGTGTCATATATATAAACTGAACTTTTCAAATTTCTTTTATTTAAATTTCAGTCTTTCCAGTTTTACAGCATTTACTTTCACTTTACTGCTTTACAGTCTTTTATATTATAATTCCTGTTAAAAAAAAAATAACAAAAACAGAAAAGGACAACCATTTTATTTAACTGCTTACATTTCTAGTTTTTATATTCAGCAACTGTTTTCCTTATACAAATCATGTTATTAATACAGGTTAAATTGTTTTTCTTACATACTGTCAATTGTTTATTAAACTGTTAAATAAATATCACCTGTTTTATTATCAGAAGAAGATGGCACCAAAAAGAAAGACTAGGGCTTAGAAATCTAACAACAATTCCGAAGACCAGACTAATGAAACCATGAACCAAATGTTCCATCTGATGCAACAATAGATGGTAATGATGCAGCAGCAGATGCAGCATCAGCAACAGCAGATACAACAATAAATGTTACAACAACCACCTCGTCCTGAGCCTCAACCTGTTGTTACTTTTAAGCAGTTTCAGTCAGTTAAACCTCCAGAATTTGATGGGTCTACTGATCCTATTAAAGCTACCACCTGGTTAAAAGAAATAGAGAAAGCTTTTGTACTAGTGAAGGTAGGTGAGGACCAGAAAACTGATTTTGCTAGTTACTTGTTGAAAGGAGAGGCAAATTATTGGTGGGAATCTAAAAAGGCTTTAGAGGGTGAAGATGTTATTGCTTGGGATAGGTTTAAAGAGTTATTTTTAGAAAAGCATTTTCCTCGCTACGTAAGGAATCAGATGCAGATAAAGTTTTTAGAGCTGAAGCAGGGAAGTATGTCTGTAACAGAATATGAAGCCAAATTCAATGAATTGGCTAGGTTTGTTCCGGAACAGGGTGACACTGAAGAGAAACAAGTGCAGAGGTTTCAAGAGGGATTAATACCATGGATACGCGGACAAATTACAGTTTTTGAATTAACAACATATACCGCTATAGTCCAGAAAGCTTTGATCATCGAAGGGGAAAGTGAAAGATCTCAACGAGACAGAGGACAGGGAAGTTTCCAAGACCGTTCCAGCAGGAAGCCGGTATTTCAAGCCCGGGCAAATCTGAATTTTAAAAGGATAGGACAGGGTACACAAAAAGCAGGTAATCGTTTCCAAGTCTCCAACCAGCAGGGAATTGTTAAAGTTCCAGTGCCATATTGCAAAACTTGTGGACGCAAGCATACCAGCGTATATGTTAAAGCAGATATGACATATTTCAAATGCAAGCAGAAAGGGCACTACTCTAACGAATGTCCGACAGGAAAAATAGCAGAAATCACTTGCTATTAATACGGAAAGAAAGGGCATATCGCTAGGAATTATAAAGGACCAGCAATGGCAGCCAGTATTCCGAAAGTATTGGCATTACCTCCACCACCACCGCCAAATCAACCTAGAGCAATGACTTTTAACATGACAATGAAAGCGGCAGTGCAAAATCCAAGTGTGATTGCAGGTACGCTTTTGGTGAACTCCGTAGATTCAAAAGTATTAACTGATTCTGGAGCTACCCGTTCATTTATTTCTGAAGAATTTCTTGATAAGTTACATTGCAAAATTGAATGGTTGGGCGAGACGTTAATTATATAATTAGCGAATGTCGACCAAGTTCTGGTAGATCGAGTATGTCCTGCGTGTGATGTAGAAGTAGCCGGACATCATTTTTCTGTAGATTTAATTCCTTTTAAGCTAGGAGAATTCGATATCATTTTGGGAATGGATTGGTTAGCATGTCATAAGGCTCAGATAGATTGCGCGAATAAGAAAGTTGAATTGCGAACTGCGAAAAATACAACGGTAATATTCAAGGGCGAAAAGCAGCAGAATAAATTTCTCACTATAGTGCAGACCAAACAATTGCTTTGACAAGGATGTGAGGCGTACATAGCTTACGTGTTAGATACTGAAAAAGGAAGTCCTAGAATAGAAGACATTCCAGTTGTATGTGAATTTCCGGACGTCTTTCCAGACGAGCTTCCAGGGTTACCGCCAGATCGAGAAATCGAGTTCACGATTGATCTAGCACCAGGTACAGAACCAGTTTCGAAAGCTCCGTATCGAATAGCTCCAGTTGAGATGAAGGAATTATCAACGCAACTGCAAGATCTTCTAGACCGAGACATTATACGACCTAGTGTATCCCCATGGGGTGCACCAGTGTTATTTGTGAAGAAGAAGGATGGCAACATGCGATTGTGCATCGACTATAGGGAATTGAATAAGCTCACTATTAAGAACAAGTATCCTTTACCGAGAATCGATGATTTGTTTGATCAGTTAAAAGGAGCAGCATTGTTTTCGAAGATAGATTTGCGATCGGGCTATCATCAATTGAGGATTAAAGCTGAAGATATTCCAAAGACTGTGTTTCGCACGAGATATGAGCATTACGAGTTTTTGGTAATGGTATTCGGTTTGACAAACGCGCCAACAGCATTCATGGATTTAATGAACAGGGTATTCAAGAAATATTTGGACAAATTCGTGATTGTATTCATTGATGACATCTTGATTTACTCCAAGACGAAAGAAGAGCATGCGGAACACTTAAGAATAGCTTTAGAAATTCTGAGGAAAGAGCAACTATATGCAAAATTCTTAAAATGTGAATTCTGGTTAAGGGAAGTACAATTTCTAGGGCATATCATCAGTAGAGAAGGCATCCAAGTTGATCCAGCAAAGATTGAAGCTGTGTTGAATTGGGAAAGACCAAAGACGCCGACATAAGTTCGAAGTTTCTTGGGATTGCAGGGTATTATCGAAGACTTGTCAAAGATTTTGCGAAAATAGCAACGCCGCTGACTAAGTTAACTCGAAAAAGTGAAAAGTTTGAATGGAATGATAAATGTGCAGAAAGTTTTCAAGAGTTGAAAAATCGGTTGGTGACCGCACCAGTATTGGTATTGCCAGACGAGCAAGGAAATTTTGTCATTTACAGTGACGCTTCGTATCGCGGGCTAGGATGTGTATTGTTGCAACACGGTAACGTCATTGCATATGCTTCGAGACAACTTAAACCTTATGAGAAGAAATATCCTACGCATGATCTGGAATTGGTAGCAATCGTATTTGCATTGACGCTTTGGAGACATTATCTCTACGGTGAAAAATGCGAAATCTACACGGATCATAAAAGTCTGAAGTATATCTTTATGCAAAAGGAACTGAACATGCGACAACATCGATGGCTGGAATTGATTAAAGATTACAATGTTACAATCAGTTATCATCCAGGAAAAGCAAATGTTGTAGCGGGTGCGTTGAGCAGGAAAGAAAGATTGAATTGGTTAACATCATGTGAAGAATTAGCCAAGGAATTCGACAAATTAGAAATTGAGATTCGCATTCCCAATAAATCTGCAGAATCTATCTACGCTAAGACTTTCCAACCGGAATTACTAGAAAAGATTCGCCGTTGTCAAGATGAAGTGATGAGTCAAGATGACGACTTAACAGGAGAAGAGATCACAACTCAGAAAGATAATGAAGGAATTTTACGCTTTGCATCGAGAATCTGGATCCCTAACGTGGCAGAATTAAAAGAAGAAATAATGCGGGATGCGCACAATTCGAAGTATTCCATTCATCCAGGAAGCACAAAAATGTATCGCGATCTGAAGGAAAACTTTTGGTGGCCGAATATAAAGAAGGAAATAGCAGAATGGGTGAGTAAATGCTACACATGCCAGCGAGTTAAAGCGGAACATCAACGTCCGAGCGGGTTATTGCAACCGTTAGACATTCCAAAATGGAAATGGGAACATCTAGCGATGGATTTTGTGGTAGGACTACCAAGGACTAGGGCAAATCATGATGCGATATGGGTAATCATTGACAGACTTACGACGTCGGCACATTTTCTACCAATTAATGAAAGATTTTCGCTCGACAAATTAGTGCACATGTATCTCAAGGAAATTGTGATGCGACATGGAGTTCCAATATCTATTGTATCGGATTGAGATCCTCGTTTCAACTCAAGATTTTGGAGACAATTTCAAGAATGCCTTGGGACTAAATTAAACATGAGTACCGCTTATCATCCGCAAACCGACGGGCAAAGTGAAAGAACTATCCAAACGATTGGAGACATGCTACGAGTTTGTGCGATCGATTTTGAAGGCAGTTGGGATGAGCATCTACCCCTAGTGGAATTTTCTTATAATAACAGCTATCACGCCAACATTGGAATGCCACCGTATGAAGCACTATATGGGAGAAAATGCAGATCACCAGTGCACTGGGATGAAGTTGGAGAACGCAAGATTTTAGGTCCAGAATTAATTCAGCAGACGAAAGAAAAGATTGAACTTATTCGGAAATGACTCGATGCAGCGCAAAACAGGCAACACAAATATGCAGACCAAGCAAGGAAGGATATGGACTATCAGGAAGGAGAACACGTATTACTCAAAATATCTCCATGGAAAAGGTTGACCAGATTTGGCAATAAGGGTAAATTGAAACCATGATATGTCGGACCATTTGAGATTTTGAAGAAAGTAGGAAAGCTTGCATACGAATTAGCGTTACCGCCTCATATGCAACACATTCACAATGTGTTTCACGTGTCAATGCTTAAGCGATATAATCCTGATTCTAGGCATGTAATAGAGTATGAACCGATAAATATCCAACCAGATTTGTCTTTTGTAGAGCAGCCGGTAAAAATTTTAGATCGGCGAGAGAAAGTGTTGAGAAATAAGTCTGTATATTTAGTGCGAGTGTTGTGGAGAAATCCTATGGTTGAAGAATCAACCTGGGAACTTGAAATTGAAATGTTAGAGAAATACCCTCATTTGTTTTCGTAGGAGATTCTGAGGACAGAATCCTATTAAGGGGGGAGAATGTAACGACCGGGAAATTTACTTTGTATTATATCATATTTATAATAAAATATTTGTATTAATATATCATTTATATGTGATTAAATGTGTTGAGTCATTAAACCATAACTACTACGTGTTACGTGTTATCTGTTTTGATCCAAACGTGTTTTGGATATTTATTGAGTGTTTTATCGTAAATTATATATCTTATATCAAAACCCGTACAGCTCAAAACCATGTTTTAAAAGCCCGTATTTCAAACAAAATCATTGGCCCTATTTTTCCAAAAATGCCCTATACCATATCGTTATTCTGAACCCCTAGACGTTTTATAAATTTACCTTTTTCACGAAAAACGACTTTTCCGGACCCCTTCGGGTACCAAAACCCCACAAAAATCACATTTTTATTTTTATATGATCATGAAATTATCATATATCATTTTTCTTTGCATTTTTGTAATATTCACAATTTTTGGGAATTTTTAGCATTTATTTTGTATTTATTGGATATTTAAATATTCAATATTAATACCCAAAAATTATAAAAATTGGGGCCAAATATTTTTATTAGGAGTGTAAGTAGACCCTTAATTTTACTTAGGGGTATTATTTTCATAAATATAAATACCTGATTTATTGTTAATTTTTCAGTTAATTTTAATTAAAAATCAGAAAATAATCAGAAAATAGAAAAAGAAAAGGGGATTAGGGTTTCTGTGGGTGAAGAACAAGAAGAGAATCAAAGCTACTTTTGATCGTGATTCCGGAGTCCAAATCGTTCATGTAAGTATTCGTTTTGAAGCCCAAGAATCGTAGTTTCTGATTATGCAAGTATTTTTTAGTGTTTGATTACGTGATTTTAATTTCATATTTTCGGGTTTAATTCTTGAATTCGGGTTTGAAGTTCTGGTAGTTGTTTGATGTTTTGATGATTACGAACGTGTAGATCGTTAAATTCCCTGTCGATACATGTCTGTTTCGTCGAGTTTGGTTTGGTTGTTGGTGTCGCCGGAAAACCGCCGCTAGCGGCGGCTGTTCTTCGTTTTCTGGTGGTGTTGCCGATGAACGAAGAAGGATAAGGACAAGGGAAGGCTGTAGGCTTGATTATCGAACAAAAACGAAGAGAGAGCAGCCTAGCATCGCGTGGTTCGTTGTCGATTCGAATCGCCGGAAAACCAGCCCGCCGGCGTCGGTTTTTTTCCGGGTAGCCGCTGTTCTTGAAGACCCGGGTTCAACCCGGTTTCCAACCCGGTTTCGACCCGGGATTGATCCAAAAACCCTAACCCTGAAACCCTGTTTTGTGTTTCTGGTTTTTATATATTTATTTTATTTTCCTAAAAATCAGAAATTAGTTTTAGTAATTCTAAAAATTAAATAAAAATTAGTTTTAAATTTTGAAAAATAGTATTATTAATTTCTGAATTATTTTATTAAATTATAAATTCGAATTTAATTATTTAATTAATTATTTAATTATTTATCTAATTATTTATTAGTTATCTAATTAATTAATAATTAGGTAATTAATTAAATATTAGGTAATTAATTAATAAATAAGGATTAAATAATACGATTAATAATCCGATAATTAGTTAATATTACGAGTAACTCGTATCTATACGAGTAGTAATTCGATAATGAGAATTATTATTCGAGCGAGAATTATTATTCGAGCGTTAATTATTCGAATAATATTACAGTAATTGTTCGTATCGTATAATTAAATACCGATAATTAATTGATTAACGAATCGTTTAAATTTCTATAATAATATATTAGTTCGATAGTATTCGAGAATATTGCGAGTAGGTCGTATATATGCGAGTAATTGATTATTGAGTTGGATTATGATTCGAATAATGACTCATTTATTCCATAATTAACGTACTAGTTAATGAGATCGATTAGTTATTTATAAATAATTGATCTAATCGAATAAATAATGATGAATTGTAAATATTTGTAATAAATTGTGATTAATCCTAATAATTTGGTATTAATTATTTTAAATTATTAAATAATTATTTATTAAATATTTATTAGATATTTATTTATTAAATATTTAAAAAGTGATTAATTATTTCGATAATTAGTCACATAATTTTCAATAAATCATAACTTCTTCATTTTAACTCCAAAAATTATACGAAAAATAATTTTTGACTTTGATTTTTTCCTAAATAATTACTTAAAAATTATTTTGGGATTCAAAAATTAGCAATAATTATTTATATTGAATAATAAATTGAATTATCAGTGTTTAATTGATAATAATTCAACCGTTAGTCCGATTTGAGCGAAACGAAAGCCTGTTGACTCAGAAAAATGAATTCTTTTCACTAAAAATAATATGAAGACCTCATTTCTTCTCGAAATTAGTTGACTTTATTGATTGCTTGGTTATCAGTCGAAATGCGTGCCGAGACGAGTTCGGAAAATTCCGGAAAAATGGGAAATGAAGCAGAAGGTGATCAACGGAGCAATCAGCGAGTCGATTTCGATTCTAAAAATTATTTTAACTATAAAAATGATTATATGCTTATGTGCTTATGTGTATTATGTGGTTAATCGAGTCTTACTTGCTTATATGTAATATTCGAGTTGGTTATAAGCGTATGGGTAGATAATAGGAACAAAATGAAGTTGATTTAAGGTGCAACTGAAGTACAAAATGAATTAACCAGTCTATTTTGCTAACAAAAACTAAGCCAGCAAGGCAGGTCAAGTAGGGGATAGACGGAAGTGATTTAATTGCAGTATGTCGCTCAGAAGGCAAGTTTCTCCCCTATTCTATTTTCCAGAATAGTGATATTCTCTTCAGATTCTTATTACATTTGCATTACTTTAATTCCTTTATTCATATCTCAGTTCGATTCTTGAATTATGCTTTTCATTTGAATTTATTATTCATATTCCAATTGTACTTACAATTATTGATATATTCTGGTGATTAGAATATATCAAAGCATACCGATTTGTTCCGGTTGCTATTCCAGGGACTGGATAATACTACTTTTGGGATTAAGTCTACTTAATCCTAAGGACCGGGACATAACCGGATCCTTGAGATGGGCCATAGTGCCTGGGTGCCCGACAGGATCTATATAGTGAGATATAGATATGCACTGTATCCTGGCTGATCAGCAGGGTATAGCTGCGAACTTGAGTCCAGTGTAGTTCATTGTATTCGCCAGCAATGGCCTTCTTTTGATTCTTATGAGGTTATATCTTTGCAGATATACCTGGGTTACGAATTCAGTTATATTGCTTAAACATTGTGTATATTTTGTAGACTTGTTGTGCAATTTTGGCTCACCCCTTTTTGTTGTTATTCACCTTATTATTTTCAGTTAAGAAGGAATATGAAACCCGTCAGGACACGAGTGGTAAAGAAGCGGGTCAAGCCTCAGGATCCTCTTATACCCAAGGTGTTGATCCCAATTCAGGAAAAAAGCTTTGAGTTGTCCGAGCAGGTGGAGTGTTGATGGATAGTGTGTGTGTTTGAATAAAAGCTGAACTTAGTTTAAAATGAGTTAGACAATGGTTTGTAATAAAGAAAGTTTGTGAGATTTTAAATGTTGGTTTGTAATAAAAGTAGTTAGTGGTTCTTGTTTTCATACTTCAACCTAAAAAGGTCCTGGTAGTGATTAAGGGGTTTAGTTTCATTTCTTTATTATTTATTAATAGGCTTGTACAGGTTTGGTGATTAGCTCGTAACCCCCAGACTTATACCCCGGGTCTGGAGGGCGTTACAAAAATTAACCAAATAAGATAAAGTTGAAGAAATCCAAATGCACTACCAAGAATATTATATATTCCTTACACTGGAAGTAGAGTGCATTTGAGATCATATTGGACGATGGACTTCAAGGATGAAAAATATACCAGAAGATTCTTTAGACTTGAAGACCAGCTGAAAATATCAAACAATGATCTCTCAAGGAAATGCAGGATATGCTGGATCTGAATAATGAAGATGAATCTGAGTTCTACAGACAACTCCAACACCAAATAGAAGAAAATAATGAGAAACTGGGAAACAAGACTAGATAATCAAAGAAAAAGGATTAATTTTCTCAGTCAAGAGGAGTACCTTGAAAATGGCTTGTGAAATTTCTGTGAACTTTCTTTTGTACAATTTTCAATAAAATGTAGCAGTTTTAATTTTTAACTACTATTGATCGTTTATTTTATGTAAGGTGTTTTGTTTTCATCAAGTCCTCCTAAATTTAAGCCTAAAATTCTAGTAGACATAAATTGGGGGAGATTGTTAGGAATATGTTGTAGGCTTGATGATATTTCACCAAAACACCTAAGTTTATTTAATTAAGTGATTTGTAACTATCAACGGATAACCATACTTGTTGATCCATTGATAGAGTAGATTATATTTCAATAAGTTTTTGTAGCACATTTTTGTATAGTGTAATAACTTAGAACTGGTAGAAAATTCTAAGTCATGTTGACTACTAGAAAGATATGTAAAATAGGTTGGCTAATTATAAATATTAGATGCCTTGTAATTTTGTATAAGTGAAATAATATCAACTGCTAAGAAAATACTTTCAATGGATAAACTACAAAGCTTCGATGGATTACCGAAGACACTTTCAACGGATGATCCATTAGACACTCAACGGATAACTCATGTGGAGTATCGACAGATAACATTAAAGCCTCGACGGATATTAAATTTAAATAGCAGTTGAAAGTGACTTGATAGTCACATGGGTTGATTGTGTATAATAGGCATATGGCAGCCTATTTTCAGGTTTGAGAGAACAAATGAGCATTTCCATTTCCATGCTTAGTTGAAGAAAAACAAAGATGCTAGATAGAGAGATGAAGCAACATGTGAATAGACTTAGATATTTGTTTTATCTGTTTGTATTTTTCATGTGTAACTTGGTAATATATAAACCAAGAGTGGCAAGTAGAATAATTATCGATGGAACTAAGAAATAGAAAAAGCTACATCTGTTAGGAATTTTTCCGTTCTTCTTTTATAAATATACTTGTAAGCAGCTGTGTGCATTCTTGCATCACAGAGTTCTCATTCATATATATATATATGGTGGAAAGATCAATACACCAGAAAGTTTTAAACCACTTTGTTTACTTACTTTGTGTCTTCAATACTTAAATTTTTTATTTCACACATTTGCTTATTCAAACACATATATATTTTGTAAAGAAATTTTTTATTTCAAAAAGGAACCAGAATTATATTCAGCCCCTCTTCTATAATTCTATTGTTAGATTGTTAAGGTATAACAGGATTCTTAAAGGACAAGGAGGGGTAGACTCCAGTACTTTATGGATTTGGGAGACTACTAATTATTACCGCATGATAAAGTACCATAAATACCGATGAACATGTAAAGTATAACTACCTGAGAGGGATGGACACATAACGTGTTCTTGAGAGGGATGGACACGAAATATGTACATGAGAGGGATGGACACATAAAAGGCTCGAGTGGGGCCAGGGTGATAACCGATAACAAAGGAATCGTCCTTCTACATGTAGAAAATAATAACAACATTCTACTAAACGACTGATCATCGTATAGTAGGGACTCCGGTGAATGTCCTAATAATTTTTCACTTGGAATTGATATACAATATCGTAACCCTAACCTAGGTGTTAGTTTACTATAGTGTTATTCGCAGAAATGGATGAGTAAATAAAAGACATTGTTTCGAAAAGAGGTGTATCACCAGGAAAACTACTTTTGAACATATATATCCTTATATAGAATAATATAATTTCTTTAACAGTCAATTCATACTGTTAACTATTTTGCTGGCCATTATAACTCACACTTGTTTCTTTAAAATGTGCATTATTAACCACTCGGATTGGTATCACAACACAACAGTTGACCAAAATGCCGATCAGAAAGTTGACAGCTAGGAACTGCGTTGGAACGCGCAGCTTTTCCGTAGGTTGTTTGGGGCGATGCCACATGTAGAACATATGAGCTGGTTCATTTTTTAGTTATTCTTTAGATTGGCTCGTATATAAGTATGATTTATGTAATATATTCATGAACAAACGTTTATTTGGCAGCCGGTCTAACCTTAAATAAAGGTTACGTCCGTGGCATTACTTAATTACTTTTGGAATGTAATAACTATCACTTTGTGGATCTAAAAACTCTAGTAATGCATTTTTTTTCATTTCCAAGACAATAACTTGTGATTGTGTGTAATAGTAAGTGTGGGGTCGTAAATGTGCGAGTTAATTATATTGTTGTACAAGATAAGTGTTGAAATAAGATTAAAGATATCATGACCTTCTAAATCCCTGACCCCAGATTTGGAGGCGTCACAGAATCTAGTGGACTAATTGAATATCTCTACTTGCCTCAAGGAATCACCTTATAAACCAGTGGAGTTCTGTGTGAAGCAGTTAATTGTAATTGAGAAGCTCATCACTTGAAATATTATTTATCTTTTTAAAAATGTTGCCAAAACTCATTTCTGGCTAAACCTCTATTTAAAGATAAATAATTTTTTTATAATCAAGAATCTCAACTTGTTTGAGATGCTTGTTTTAAAATTAGCAATAATCTGCTTCATTGTTAAGATAAGTGTTCATGAAGCACAATGCTTGCATTGTGATTTCCAACTCAGAACCCCCATTCAGAATTGGCTAGAGGATACATCCTGAGGTAGACCTTTGTGATGCCACTTCACAACCAAGGGTTTCATCACTCTTTACCAAAGACCTTGGAAATCTAGTACATTTTAGGTGCAAGTAGACCTGCAATGGCTACATGGTTTGACAATGATATTTCTGATGGGAAATCATTCAAATCCATTCCAATTTAAATGGAGGTTCAGCCTGACTGAACAAAAACCCTCAAAACTATTATCTAAGATATACTTCACTAGAGTATTGAGACAATAAGTAGAACTATCTTGATTTATTAAGATAGGAAACCCACATTTGTTGTGGTCTCTTCCAGTAGGAACCATGGTTTAAGAATGATATCTAAGTGGAAGATATATTCAGATCCTCTCTAATTTATTGGATCTTCGTGAAAATGAAGAACACATCCACATAACCACAAGAATGCCTTGATTCCATATCATTCCTCCTGTGAGTACAACTGTTCACTTTAGAACATGAGGCATCTCAATTCTTGGGACAATGACTTTTTAAAATTCAGATTGATGTGATCTCTATCTATGAAGAGTCAAAATTCAAATTCATTTAAATTAAATATGAAAATAGATCCTCACATCCACCCAAACAACTCATCCGGTCTTCCCCTAAATGATGGTTAAATACCAATTTTTTCACAATGTTACAATTTTTGAGGTCATGAAGAGACACATCCTAAAATTGATGTTCATCATCCTCATGATGATAAGTTGGAACATCAGTCTCTCATTTCAGTCATAAAAGTTAAACTGTGCTCTTAAAGTTTGAATCAGTTTTCACATATCTTAACTAATATGACACTCTCAACTGCTATCTTATTCTCTTCATCAATGGCTATTTTTTAACCATTAATAAGTATTAGTTCTTCAATGTCTAGCCTACTAACATAGTTATTAACGATAATGGCTATCTTATAGCAATTGATAATAGTAAATTCTACAAACTTTCTGCACATTACTAAAGACAATTAGTCTAATAATCCTAGGTTTTAGGGAAGGGAGTCAATACACTAAAAATGAGAAGCTGCTTTTATAGAAGGCAAAAGGAGAGCAGTGTAAATGAGAGGCAGAGCAATTCTTTCAGCTCTGTAAGTACGGTTGAGTGTTCCTCCTTAGAATATGATGGTAAGATGTGAGGTATGTGAGCTAGTGGGAGCCCCTAATGCAATAAAATAGAGAACATGAGAGAAGTATAGTTATATGTAGATGCAATATGAATATCTTTAGTGTTACATCAGAAGGCTGCTACAAATTACATGCCAATCTGTCAGACTTTAGCTACACAAACTCGATACTCTATTGGAAAAAGTTAATCTTCTCAAATCCTCAATGTGAATCAAATACTCTTGATGAAATTTATTTTTTAAACCCTTGATGCTAACAAAAAATGGGGAGAAGTTTACAGGAGTCACAACTCTAGCTGAGGGATAACAACTCTAGGGGAGAAGTCTCATAGCTCTAACTGAGGGGAGCAACTCTAGCTATAAAAGAGTAATACGAAAAGAAGAAAACCCTGTAGAATTGTTCAACTAAGGGGGATCAAGATATCTCTAGCTGAGGGGGAGCTAAAGATAACTCTATATATCATCTCGGATAAGAGGGAGCAAGGGACATCAAGGATTAGAGTTCACTAGAAGGATAATAGTGAATCAACAAAGGGGGAGTAATTGTTCCAAAGAAAATCTTTCCGAAACTTAGAGGATATGAACTAGATGAGGCTGAAGTTTTATAAACTTATTGAGTTTGGTGACATTTCAGTCCTAAATCAAATATTGAAGCTAGCCAAAAGACTAGATGATATTATATTTGGCTCTACAAATGAAAAACTCTGTAAAAGGTTTTCCAAACTAATGTAAAATAAATATGAAATGAGCATGATGGAAGAACTAACTTACTTTCTTGGTCTCCAAGTTAAGCAAGTTAGTGATGGAATATTCATTGGCCAAACCAAATATATTCATTATCTTTTAAAGAAGTTTGACCTAATAGATTGCACATCTGCAAAAACTCCTATGGCTAGTGCCACTAAACTTGAAATAAACACAACTGAAAAGTCTGTAGATATTTCAAATTATAGAGGCATGGTAGGTTCCCTTTTATATTTAATATCCAAGTGGCCAGATATAATGTTTGCTACTTATCTTTGTGCTAGATTTCAAGCTGATCCTAGAGAATCTCATTTAGTAGCTATTAAGAGAATTTTCAGATTTCTCAAAGGAACACCAAAACTTCGCATTTGGTATCCTAGAGATTTTGGTTTTGATCTAATTGGTTATTCAGATGCAGATTATGCAGGTTGTAGAATAGATAGAAAAAGTACAACATGAACATGTCAATTTCTAAGAAACAAGCTAGTGCCCTGGTTTAGTAAGAAACAAAACTCAGTTTCTGTTAGGCCCTTAATCAACTGTAGAAGGGGGTGAATACCGTTAATATCATCACCTAGAAAAAGCTTCAATAGAATCAAACAATTTTTATATAAACTTTATAAAAACTTATTACATAAGTACTCTCTCGAAAGGATGAACAAATGTCCTTGAGAGCTGCTAGGTTATGCGAAAGATATAACAATGTCGCAATGTATATAGCATGAACCTAAACTATGCTTTTATAGAGCACAACTACCAATGTATAAGGAATCCTATTCTATTAACAACAAGGAAACCTATAAAATTACTTCTGAGATAAAGTCCTCCACCGCCTTGAAATTCATGTTTCCTTTTCCTCTTCAAAGATCAACTGATGTGACAAATACTGATCTCATCATCCGTTGACATCATCACCCATCGAATATCAACATCCGTCGATATCAACATCCATCGATGCTTCTATTCATCATCAAGTGATGCTTGTAAACATCATCCGTTGATGCTTCTGATAGTTTTTGTTTAATATTATAAATTGCTCCTAGCAATCTCCCCCTACTTGTTCATTATACAATTATGGACAAGTTCCAATTGATGATGTCAAAACTATCTAAATACAGGAACCAAGTATGCATATTCAATATTGCTTTAGTGAATATCAGACTTTAATTCTTCATCCTAAACTACTTCTTTAACTTGAGCAGTGTCAGAGTTAACTCCACTTCCTCATCTCAGAATGCTTCCAGAAATCTTCCTTTAATCACCAACTAGGATGAATTCTGCTTTGATAAAATTTTCTCCAGCTTTGGCTTTTAGTCTTTGAAATTCTTTGACTTTTCTTCTATCTTCTCTTTCCTTTAAGCTTCATGTTAGCAGTTCCAATAGCTTTTGATCTGAGAGATCTTTCACCTTCTGCCTGACTGATTTCCCTTATAACTATACCTTTGATTGGTCTGTTAGAAGGATCATCTTCATAAAGTACTTGAGAACCAACAACAATATCATCATTTGCCATCTTCATAGAATTTTTAAAGTCTTCTTCTGTTTGCCTTAGCTGTTTAAGATCAACTCCACGATTTTCCTTTTCAAATATTCTTCTACTCACTTTAGAATCAAATAATTGAATCTTTGGATTTTTGTATAATAGAGTTGTATTTCTTCTTTTAACTTTCAGAGTTTGAAGATATTGGCTTGCTTCAGCACCAGTTTCTTTCTCCAGAATACCTTGGTCTTCGTTAGCAACAGTTGTGGCTTGTGAAACTTTTTCCACTTTAGTAGTCACGGTCAATTCTTCAACTCTTCCCCTTTTGATCTCCTTTTTTCTTCTTATTACCTCCATCATAATTTTCATCATTAGTACCTATCAATGTCAGCTGTTTCCATGTAGACTTAACAATTTTCTCCCCCTTTTTGGCATCATCACCAAGCAGTAGAGAAAGAATTAGCTCCATTGAATTCTGCACTTCAGTAAGTTGATCAGACATTTGAACTTGATGAGCTTTCAATCTAGCTTGGTTGGCTTCAATTGCAGATTGTCTGGCAACTATTGGTGAATTTTTTTTTTGAATTTCCTGATGAGTAGTCAGCTTTGAAGCAATCAATGAATCTTTAATCTGATTGATTTGAGTAGTTGTTGCTTCATGAGCTGTGTGTAAGGATCTGATAACCAAAGTAGATACCTCTAGATGATTCAGCACATCATGATTTTTAATCATCTGTTCTTCAGTTTCTAGATGTTCAACTTCACGTGTTTTGGAAATAGGATATGTAGAATCTTTCCAATAAGTATTCCAGAGATTATCAGAATAATCCTACTTCTTCTTAGCATCTAACTCTGTCATTTTCTGTTGTTGAACATGCATAGGTATATCTTCAGGAAATAAAAGATCATTCTCAAGATCTAACATACCAGTAGATACATGAGTTTCTTTACCATCATTAGATTCTACAATAGCAGCTGGATCTTCCACTATCTTCTGAATTTTATTTCCAGCTTCAATATGAAAAATAGAATGAGAAATTGATCCAGTGGTTTTAGAAGCTTCAACACGTTCAGCAGTTATCTCCATATTTTCAAGTATTTAGATAAATGAATTGGAGCTTCAATATCTTGCAGAACTTCAGTTCCTGTAACATGTTGTGGTGATTCTGAAATTGACGAATCTTTATGAATGGACTGTTGTGCTGCTACATCTTCAGCAACAACGGGGATTATCTCATATGGTGAAATAGAAGAATGGATGGACTGCAAGAATGTTTTAGTACTTAGACTTACAGGGAGATTAATAGCCTTTGATACTTTAGAGTGTTCCTGAGATGTAACAGACTGCTGTTCAACAACTGTTCCTTGAGTACTCTGAGCATCTGCACACATATAGCAATGTAAACTTAATCTCTCTATTCTTTTAAAAGTAATCTCACTACTCCTCACACCACACATCTCATGACTTTTAATAATCAGAGCTTCCTCACAAGGATTACTAAATCATATCTCTCATCTACCTCTCCTTTTTCCAGGAAGGATCCTACCTCTCTTAAATTCTATTTTTCTCTCAATCTTTTTACACATCTCATAATAAAAAGGCTCAGAAAGATTATCCTACAGAAATAAGAGGTGGTTAAAGAAGGGTAATCTGTGATCATACAACTAGAGGTAGTCCTTTGTAAGGTCTAGATGTAATCATATCAACAAGATTTATATCATGAAAAGTATACTATAAATGTTGAAAGAACTAAATCAGTATTTAAATTAAATGCTGATAAAGTAATACCAGTATTTATACCTTGTGGATTCACAATTAGACTCACAGTAGATACTGTGGTTATGACAGTTGTTGTTCATCAACAATGAGAACCTCTATTTGAATTGGAGAGGATTTGATCAGCTTACTATCGTGTACCATGATCTCAAACCTTTCTGTTCTCTTTGCAAAGAACTTTCACTTGAAATATGTTCAATTAGGTATCACAGAGTCTTCAGTAAAGATTGATGAAACCTCTGTGTCTCTGTTAGTATCATCAAGATCTACCCCATCAAGTAGTCTCTAACCAACTAAATATTGTTTCTCAGTGGTGAACATATTAAAAAAATTATGACACTTGATTTTTGGCAACATTTGAGAAAAGAATTCAAGTATTTTAGTAGTAAGAAGAAATTTAAGATTTAGGATATTCGAATTTTGAGATTGAGTGTGGACAAATTTCTTGATCAGAAAAGGAAGTTTCAAAATATTTTTAATTATAAGCAACACTCAAAGATTATAACCCTTAATGATTAAGAATTAAACCTTTTCTTAAATTTCCTTATTTGATTACCATTACTCCGTGTAGTGCTCAATCTGTACTGAAGTGGTCATATATAGCTTAAACAAAGATCAGTTTAGTCATATGAACTATGAAAAATATCACAAGTTTAGCGTGCAGTACTATTTAACATTCAACATTTAAGAACATTTAAGCACACATCCAAGAAGTAAACAAGTAGTAATGTAATGAAGCAAAAGAAGAGAATATATATTCATTCATTAAGAAGTAGAATACAAGATTTTTATAAAATTTAAAAAAAAAATCCTAATACAATCTATCTACTCAGTTTTCTTCTGCCTCTTTGCCGCCTGCTCCACCTTCATTGCCCTGCGATGGTAGATCCTACTCATTGTACCTGCAAGAGAAATAATATTCTCTTGTAGTTCAAGAGCTACTTGTCGAGCACGTCCTGCCAACTCAGCCTGAACTTCTTCTTGAAGAAAAACCTCACTAGTGAAGAAATGTATTTCCATCTAATCATCCCAAGAAAGATGATCATAGACTGAAGTCGGAACTTCAGTTGGATGGTAGACCTCACCATGAATACGAACCTTATGTCCGTAAGGGTCAAAGTAAATCTTCTTATTACTAGGATTAAAGACCGGTAAATAACAACCACCGCTGCGTTTGTAAAATGGAGTTTGAGCCATTTTGATGAGTAGGACGGGTATTTGTGAGTGAAAAAGATAATGAGAAGCTTTGAGAGTGAAATGTTGTATTTATAGAGAGAAGATGGAAGCTGAAGAGACTCTTTGAATGACCATACAATAATTAGACATAATAAGCCTACATGATTACACGTATCTAGGCAAGCAAAAAGTAATCTCTCTCTTCATATTCCTATTCCCTATGTAAGTACTCAAGTATCAACGGATACTTGCATTAGTAGCTAACTCATTTGGACCATTAAAAGATATTCCACTCACTCACTGATTAATTAAAAATGTTGTTAACAATTTATTTTGAATAAATTCAAAATAATCAAATGAAGTATATCAGTCAAACATGATTTGACCATTATTATTATTTTAATTACTTCTATCAAGATTTATTAACTACTGAAATAAGCTATTAGTTAAAACAAGTTCAACTAACAACAAAGTTTATAAGCACAATCAGTAGTTCAACATATAATTTAACATAAGATCATTTAGCACAGTTTTCATGTTATTATGGTATCAAGCATTTAGCATAAGAATCAGTATCTAACAAGTACTGACAAATAATAAGATACCATGCTCCAAAATATATCAGCAGTCTTAATTATCAGAGTTTGAAAACTGCCCTGAAATCATTCCCAATTCATTCACCAGTGTAATAACCCCAATTTTTGGAATTTTTTTTTGAAACCCTTATGAATAGTGTTTTTGCTGAATGAGAAAATTTTTCATGCCACACTATGTAGGGGTTCTGATATGGATATTCTGAGATTTTATTAGTACTCTATATGGTATATAAGTGTATGCAAAGATCGTCAGAATCCAATTCCGAACACTTTGATTTTTCCCGGAAATACACTAGATACGGAGAGAATTGAGTATAAGGTAACAGGATAAAAAGGATTTAAATTAAAGGATTATAATAGAGGATCATAAAAAGGAATATAATGTATTGAGAAAGGTTAAGGGAACCTAAGTAATAAGATCCCGGGTATGATCCCTCAAACGATAAACGAAAATGAAAGTTAAGCGAACCGTATAACAGATCAGCGGTCATTAGGCAAACAATTAGGAAGTTAATCAAAGGGATTAGAGAGGATGATGTCACCCAACCTGTGAGAAGAGGACAAGGAGGGGAGGATGACATCATGAGGATGACACAAGCATGACATGGGAAGGAAGGAGGTGTGGTTGAATGAGAACCACACAAAGTCCAAGGTTAATTAGGTAATTAACTAAAACAAAAACAAAACCAAATCAACCAAGCCAAGCAAATCATTTTCATCAAAACACAAAAAAATCTCTCTTTCTTCTTCATGCTCTCGGCTTCTTTCTTAAAAAATGAAGATCCAAGCTCCACCACTTACTATTTAGCAAGGTAATTATCTAAGCTTCCCCATGGATAGTTACATACTTCCTATAAGTTTAAGCTTCTAATTCCAAGCCAATCTTTTTCTATAAATCATGAAAGAAGATGGTGAATAGTGTTTTTCAAGAACTAAAATTTGTGTTCTTGAAGTTTTGTTTAGATTAAGCTTGGATAAGGACTTTAAGGGTGATTCCAAGCCATTCTCTTGATTCTCCACTCTCCAAGGAAGGTATAAACTACAAACCCTAGCTTTAGTTTTGAGTAATTAGGATTGAATATGATTGATATAGTATATGTGAAGCATGATGCTTGATTGTTTGAAGTTTGGTTGAGTTTGTAGAGATTAGTTGGTTTTGTGGTATTTTTGGAGTTGTAAATCTTGATAATTAGTTAAAGAACCTAAGTAAAGCTTTTAGTTCATGTGGGGAATAAGTATAAATGGTTAATGTGTATTTGTTGGGGCTGTTATGATGTGGTTTGGATGGATGTTGGTTGTATGATTGATTGTGGGTTGAATTGTGGTTGATTTGGAATGGTTTAATTTGGGAAATCGCGTAAACATAGCCGTCGTAACGTCCAATTTTCTTTAGACTGCTTTTGTGCATAACATTAGGACCCGAGAACCCCCTGCTAGATTTTGACCATTGCCATGTTTAGGTAGTTCATGTTACGAGCTTCGTTTTGATATGTAGTTCGTTTGATTCCGATGTACGGTTTAGGAGAAACGGCCGTTTTAAGTAACGGCGTTTCGCGAACGAAACATTTCCCCTCGCCTTACTTTGAAACATAGGTTAAAGACCAAAAAGGGTTAATTAATGTATGAAACAATTATGGTAAGAGTGTTAGGCAGTTGGTAAGACACTCGCGAAGGAATCGCCTTAAAACTCGTAATGGTTAATTTATTAAAAATGGTGGAGCCGAGGGTACTCGGGTGACTTAAGAGAATCAGTAAGCGCAAAACAAGCGTTAGAGTCTAAGTTAGTTAAAGTATAGATTTACAAGTGACTTTGGTTTAATTCCAACTTACTTGTTGTTTATAGGTTATCAGACTCATCCCGAGCCTTTTATCACCCCAAGTCGCTCAGGCAAGTTTTCTACCCGTTATACTGTTGTTGTGATGTAAAAATATGTATATGCATTATCTTGTGATAGTGCATGATTGTTATTAGCAAATTTTGTGATATATTGGAGCATGCTGATATGGTATATATGCATGTCTGTTTCGTAATCTGGTTATCTATCTGTTGATTTCAATGCTTATAGTTGCATAATACCTATGCTAGAAATAAGCAAGTAGTTGCGTATACCCTTAGTATAGGGGATAAAAGGTGAACATATTTCTAAACCGGGAGTCGATGTTCCTGAGTATATTATATATATATATATATTTATATATATATGGATATAGTTTTCAAAACTATTGATCGAATAAGGTTTATTCGATACCTTAATTTTACTTAATCGAAAATATTATTTTGAGTATTCATTCGAGGGCTTATGACTCAGTTTTTTTTATTATTTGAATATTATTTGAATATTCATTCGAGGGCTTATGACTCAGTTTATATTATTATTGAATATTACTTGGATATTCATTTGAGGATGTATGACTCCTTTATTTTATGAATATTATTTATAGTATTCATTCGAGGTATTATGACTCCGCTTATTACTTAATAATATTCTTTATTGTATTAAAGAATAAGGTGTCGATAATCAAACTTATTTTTGATTATTCAAATAAAGATATTACTTTCGTATAAGTATATCTTTGATTATTTGCTATTCATTTCAAGTATAAGTTTTCCAACTTCTACCTCAATTATTCTTTATGGGAATATTATTTAAATAATAATATTCAGATATTTCTTTCATATTGGGACTGATTTATTTTATAAATCAGCATTACTCCAAACATTCTTAAAAATGTTTTCGAGTCTTCAAAATGAATTTAAAAGGTAGAGCGGATCCCAAAACTTGTTTTCAAATTCAAGATCTTCCACTTTAAGGGGACTTGAATACTCGCTCAAAAATCTAAGGGATCCGGCTCTATGGTGTATTTTATATTCGCAACAAGATTGCAGTTTTGGTAAATGAATTGATTACTTACCCAACGTTCGGGAAGTAAGTCCATCTATTGAGTCGGCATAAGCAACATGGGCTCAGTGGGCGTCCATGATAGTGTAAGTGGCTCAGTGGGAGTCCATCAAATGCATAAGTGGCTGAGTGGCAGTCCAGCATAAGGTCTTATTGCGACCAGGGTGATGACCAGTGGGGAATTCGTCCATCTACTAGTAGAAAAGGTTACTTATTGGTATCTTTGCCTGATCAGCAAGATATCGGGTTTATGCCAAAATTCTTTTCCTTCCAAATTCATTGGATATTGCAACTCTGTTCATACTTTACATGACAGAGGTTTTCAGGAAATGTATGGGAGATATATATGAATATATTTATATATCGGGACTTAATGAAGTATCTCGTAACTTCATTATTTATAATGATATTCAAAGATTGAAACTATTCAAATCTTGTCTTGTAGTCTCATCTATGTGATGAACTTTTGAAACTCATTATAACTTGAACGGGGGTAGTTCAAGTAGTATTTGAGAAAGATATAAGTATTTTGGGGTATCTTGTAACTTCATCTTTTAAACTTATATCTAATTAATAATTGTCTTATGAATGACAAAGATTTTCAGAAAAACGTTGAGACAAGGTTAGATATATGAGATCACCTTGCAACGATATTTTTTTATACAGTTATACACTGGAACTTTGTGTATATTATGCATGGAAGAGGACTTCCAATATTTTGAAAAGTATATATGTATATATATATATACTGAATATTTTGCGACTTCATCGCATTAAGATATCAAACTTGGTTCATTTCTTTTGACCAAGACTTTCATGAGTATTATGAGAAGGCTCATATATTGTTAATCATTATACATATTATTTTGGTGGGCTTGCTGCTCACCCTTGCTTTCTTCTTTCATCACACAACAACAGATAGAAAAGATGAACAGGACCAAGTTCCCAATTCGTGAGCGGATAGGAAACGTTCCGCAGTTTTCTATAGGCGTTGATGTCGCTGTAGCTGAGGTAGGAACTACCAATAGGCTAGGCTTTCAACTTTTGATGTACTAGATTATGTATATTTATGAATTGAAATAATGGCAAAGAAATGTAAATTTATTCAGAAACCCTTTTGAGGTGTAATGTCTTATAATTGTGGAATAAAATGACTTGTGTTATTTTTTGGATATTCATCTCTGAGACTATAACTTGTGGTGTGTGTGTTTATTGTGGGGTCACAGTATGGAGTAGTTGTTTGTTTATTAAGATTGGGTGTTATTAAGGGAAATGGAACTCGTGACAACCCGGATCCCCGACCCCGGATTTGGGGGTGTTACAACCAATCTTGTGAATGTGTCTTCACAGAGAGGCTTGGTGAATATATCTGCTACTTACTGATCTGTTGGAACAAAGATCAATTCCACTGTACCAGCTTCCACATGTTCCCTTATGAAATGATATCTGATACTTATGTGCTTAGTCATTGAATGTTGCACTGGATTTCCTGTCATTGCAATAGCACTTTGATTATCACAATATATAAAAATGGAATAGTAGTCTAACCCATAATCCAGCAGCTGATTTTTCATCCATATAATTTGAGCACAACAACTTCCTACAATAATGTATTCTTCTTCTACAGTTGAAGTGGAAATTAACATTTATTTCATGCTGTACCAAGAACTTGATCTGCCTTCAAGAAATTGGCAGCTTCCAGAAGTACTTTTCCTGTCTATTTTGCATCCTGCAAAATCAACATCTGAATATCCAATTAGCTTAAAGTATGAATATCTAGGATACCATAATCCCAGATTCATAGTGCCTTTGAGATATTTAAAAATTCTCTCTACAGCTAATAGATGAGGTTCTCTATGGTCAGCTTGGAACCTTGCACAAAGACAAGTAGCATACATGATATCAGGTCTACTAGCAGTCAGATATAGGAGTGAGCCAATAATACCTATGTATTTAGTTATATCTACTGAAGAACCAGTATTTAAATCTAACTTGGTTACAGTGGCCATAGGAGTTGATGTAGTTGAGCAGTCCTGTATTCCAAATCTTTTGAGTAAGTTCTCGGTGTATTTGGCTTGATTTATGAAGATCCCTTCATTAGTCTGTTTGACTTGTAACTCCAGAAACTAACTCAACTCTCCCATCATACTCATTTGATACCTGGACTGCATTAGATTTGCAAATCTCTCACGGAGTTTATCATTAGTAGATCCAAAAATGATATCATCAACATATATATGTACTAATAACAAGTCCTTACCATGGTATTTATAAAAGAGAGTTTTATCAATTATACCTCTTGTGAAACCACTCTCTAGCAGAAATAGAGCAAGTGTTTCATACCAGGCCCTTGGAGCTTGCTTCAATCCATAGAGTGCTTTATCCAGTAAGTAGATATGATATGGATACTTTGGATCAATGAACCCTGGAGGTTGTTCAATATAAACTTCCTCTTCGAGTTCTCTATTTAAAAATGCACTTTTTACATCCATTTAGAACACCTTGAACTTCTTGTGAGCAGTATAGGCAAAAAGATCCTTATTGCCTCTAGCCTTGCAACTGGAGCAAATTTTTCATCATAATCAATGCCTTCTTGTTGTGAGTAACCTTTTACAACCGGTCTTGATTTGTTCCTTGTAACAATTCCCGCACTGTCAGTTTTGTTTCTGAACACCCACTTTGTGCCAACTATAGATCTGTTCTTTGGTCTTGGCACAAGAGTCCAGACTTTGTTCCTTTCAAATTTATTGAGCTCTTCTTGCATTGATGTGATCCAGTCAGTATCTTGTAGAGCTTCTTCAACCTTCTTAGGTTCAGTTTAAGATATAAAAGAATGGTAGAGACATTCATTCTGAGTGGCTTTTCTTGTTCTTACACCACTATTAGGGTTTCCAATGATTAAGTCAGGTGTGTGTGACTTAGACCATTTTCTTGCTGATGGAAGTTGACTCCTAGAAGAAGAATCTCCCCTTGATCCATGAATTCTCTGTTATTTCTTTGAGTAGCACCACTGTTATTTCCTGATGCTCCCCCTGAATCAGTGCTCCCAGTGTTATCAGTATTTGACTCATCAGAGTTTGAGGAAGATGATTCTGATGATCTTTCTACTGAATTTCCTTGGGATGTATCACTTGTAGTAGTCTCTAGATTTGAGTCATGTTGCTCCCCCTCAACATATGCTTCATTCTCAGAAGGATTTCCACTGTCTTGTGGAATTTCAGAGCTTTGAGTGATATTAGGACTTACTGTATTAGAGTCAGGATTTAAAAGTTCAGCATAGGGTACTTCATTTTCAAATCTCAACTTGTCATGGTCATCTGCATCTTCTAGACCTGTTATCTTCTTGTCATCAAAAGATACATGTATAGACTCCATGACTGTTCTTGTTCTCAGATTGTAAACTCTAAAGGCTTTTATAGTCAACGGATATCCTACAAATATTCCTTCATCAGCTTTTAGATAAAACTTGGTAAGCTGCTCCAGTTGAGTTTTGAGAACAAAACACTTACAACCAAATATGTGTAAGTATTTCAAATTTGGCTTCTTCCCTTTTACCATCTCAAATGGTGTCTTTCTATGCTTGTTGATCAATGTTGAATTTTTTGTAAAACAAGCAGTTTACATAGCCTCAGCCCAGAAGTAGATAGGCAATCTTGCTTCTTCAAGCATGGTTCTTGCAGCTTCTATCAGATTTCTATTCTTTCTTTCAATAACTCCATTTTGTTGTGGAGTTGCAGGAGCAGAAAACTCTTGTTTTATCCCCTTGAATTTGCAGAACTCTTCCATAGAGCTATTCTTGAATTCAATTCCATTATCACTTCTGATGATCTTCACTTTGTATGTTGATCCTTTCTCCAGCTCTCTCACATGATCAAGAAGAATGGATGGAGATTTATCCTTGGTGTGCATAAAATACACCCATGTGTATCTTGTAAATTCATCAACAATCACAAGTGCATACCTCTTCTTGGAAATAGCCATAACATTCACTAGACCAAAGAGATCAATATGAAGTAGATGACATGGTTCAAGAATTGAGGATTCAGTTTTACTTTAGAAAGATGTCTTCTTTTTCTTGGTTTTCTGGCATGAATCACATAAGCCATCAGGAGTAAATACTGCACTGGGCAATCCTCTTACATGATCTTTCCTTACAAGTTCATTGATGTTGTTGAAGTTGATGTGAGAAAGTCTTGTATGCCATTTCCAGCTGTCTTCCATAGATGCTCTACTACGTAGACAAATTTCTGAGTTATCAGTTCCTGTGAAGACTCTGGCTTCATACAAACTACCATGTCTCACACCAGTCAATGTGATCTTGCCATCTGACTTATTGACAATTTCATAATGCTCCTTATAAAAATTGACATAGTAATCTCTGTAACAGATTTGACTCACACTAATTAGACTATGCTTCAGTCCTGCAACCAGAGCTACATTTTCAATGATGACATTTCCAACTTTGATTTTGCCATATCCCAAGATTTTTCCTAAGTTTCCATCTCCATAAGAAATGCTTGGGCCAGCCTTCTCCTTAAATTCTGATAGCAGGGATTTATAACCAGTCATATGTCCTGAGCATCCACTGTCTAAGATTAGAGCATTCCTCCTATCACCCTGCAATCAGTAATTTGAATCAGTTAGTGTTTTTAAGGACCCATACTTTCTTGGATCCTTTGGCCTTTTTAAGTTTGTTAACATATGCAGCAGAAGAGTTCATATCATAGTTTATGTTAAGATTCTTACTATCAGTATCTATACATGCAGAAACAGATTTTGCTTTAATTAAAGAGGTTTTCAGTTTATAAAAATCATATTACAAACTGTGATACTTTTTACATGTATAAATAGAATGCCAAACACTTCCACAATGAAAACAAGGGTTCTGTGTTTATATCTAGTTGTTCTATTCCTAAACTCTGATTTAGAATGAACATCTTTTATCTCTTTATTCTTCCTGCAGGAATTAGCAAGATGATTAGTGCTACCACAGTTTGAACATGTCTTTCTAGGTGCATTAGGAAGGGTTACATAGTTTCCATTCTTATTAACACCTATCTTTCCATTTCTAATTTTCCTACACCTTTTCCTCTTGTCTTTTATGTGTAAATCCTTCATCTTTTGCTTAAGCTGTTACTGAGTCATTGAACCAATGTTACTGAGTTTGTGTGAACTTGTTCACTCTTTTCAGTAATTAAGTCTAATCTAACTGCCGAGGTAGTACCTGCCTCATGAATAAATTTAACATTATTAGCACTTGGATTAAACTAAATGGTCTTTACTTGAACCTTGTTCATTTTGACCTGACTATTAGTTTTTATTGGTTCTGTTATCTCAATTTCTTTTCCACTTTTCTTATCAGAACTAGATCTAGCTGAATCTAATCCTGATCCCCAACAATCTTTTTCCAAGATTTCCTGAGTTAACTTTCCTGAGTTAGTCCAAAGTTTAATGACTTCTTTCTTTTTAGATAGCTCATTTTCTAGATAAGCATATTTTTCTAACAATTTTTCTTTAACATAAACATCATTATCTTTTTGTTTTTGAATTTCTAGCATGGAAAGCAACTCAGTTTCTAGGTAATCATTCGTTTTCTTAAGCACGGAGTTTTCACTCTTGATTATATTATTCTCTAAGGTCTGATCCCTAAAACTAACATGCAGAGTCTTAAGAAATATTCTTAATTCACAGATATCATCAGTATCAAATGCAAGAGTAGACTGAGGTACCTTTAATTCATCATTGTTGGTCTCAGCATCAGCATTTGCCATGAGAGCATAATTGATCCCATCATCCGAGTCTGATGAATCATCCCAGTTTCTCTTCTTTGATATCAAGGCTTGTTTCTTCTCAACTTTGGGTTTTCTGCAGTCAGTTGTAAAGTGTCCAAGTCCATCACAGTTATAACATCTCTCTTTTGACTTGTCAGGTTTTCCAGATCTAGCTTCCTTCCAGTCAATATATCTTCTGTTGTTCCTCTTATAAGAGTTTGAGGAACTGGAGCCTTCTATGGAAAATCTTCTCCCTTTCTTGAAGTTTCTGCAGACTATCTTCTTGAAGCTTTTAACCAGTAGGGCAGCCATTTGATCCATATCTTCATTGTTGTTATGATCACTATAAGTATCTAATTCAGTTTCAGGATTTGAGTCATCATCAGAATTTGATGATTCAATATGTGACTTAGCAATCATGGATTTCCCTTTGGAGTAGTTTTTCCTCCTAGATTTCTCCTTTGGCTTCTCTTCAACTTTAAGTGTAACTGGTCGAGATTTTGATCCTTTCCTCTTGCTCCTTTGCTCCATCTTTAGTTCTTGAGTTTTCATAACTCCATAGATCTCATCTAGAGGTGTGATGTTAAGTTGATAGTTATCCCTAATCGATGTGACTTTAAAGTACCACTTTTCAAGAAGAGCAAGTAGGAACTTCAAGTTTGAGTCCTCCAGATCATATTCTAAAATCTATCATAGATCTCAGTTAGGGATTCATTATCCCTTGAGTCAAAGTGCTCGTATTCTTGAGTAAGCACTGTCCTCCTATTTTTTTTGATAGCAGTTGTACCTTGACACTTTACTTCTAAAGCATACCATATCTCTTTTGTCATTTTACATCCAACGACTCTGTTGGACATAACACTATCAAGACTGTTTTGCAGGATATGTCGAACCTTAGCATCCTTCATGATTGATGAGATGTCTTCAGGAGTGTAGTCCTTCCTATCTTTGTCTATCATCTTCTCTGGTTCTCCTGCAACTGAAACATCTACCTTCATTGGTTTATGAGGACCATCATAGATCCTGCTTAAGTATTCAGGATCTATGGCTTTCAAATACATGGCCATCCTGACTTTCCAGATTGGATATTCATACACTTTAAGGATGGGCACCTTGATTACTTCATACCTACTCATGTTGCTGCTTATCTGTGATGTGGCTGGGGGTTGTGGCTTTGGATCCAGATTCTGTGTTTCTTCTTCTCCTTTGTCTGATATAGTTGATCAATCTTCAGATCTTAAACGGTTTATGCGTTAACAGCAAGCTCTGATACCAATTGTTAGGCCCTTAATCAACTGTGGGGGGGGGTGAATACTGTTAGATATATTTGATAATGTCATGTCTAATATGATTTATGTTTAGTTTTCAGATCTTACTTAAACAGGACAAATCAGTACTTAACTGAAATCAGCACTTATACTGAAGTCAGAACTTAAGTCATCAGTACTTAAGGTTCAGGAGATATTTATCAGAAGATAATATGAGGACTTAAAGGAAATGTTCAGATAAGGAAGGCGGCTGATTGAAAGGAAAAGAAGATCAAGACAAACGTAAGAAGAGATATGCATGAAGAAGGAATTCTATGAAGAATAGAATACTTGGAAGAAAAGATATCTGATTGATATATTTTAGGAAGCAGAATTATATTCCATATCAATTAGCGATTATCTTGTAACTGTGTAGTATATAAACACAGGCATAGGGTTTACACTATAAGTGTTATCATTATCGAGAAGATTATTCATTGTAACCCTAGCAGCTCTCGTGATATTTGTTCATCACTGAGAGAGGACAGTTCCATACTGTAACAGAGTTTATTATTTTGAATAAAGTTTGTTTTCTGTTACTTGTGTTATTAGAATTCGATTTGATTGTGCTATACACTGTATTCACCCCCTCTACAGTGTGTGTGACCTAACAAGTGGTATCAGAGCCTATCTGTTAACACACAAACAGTTTAAGATCAAAAAACAATCATGTCTGAAGTAGAAACTCCAACCAAGCCCACCAAAACCGAAGAACCTCCAAAGACACAAATCCATAGCCGATATGAGGCTATTAGAGTTCCCATATTGAGACCATCTGAATATCCCATATGGAAGGTGAGGATGACTATGTTTTCGGAAGCTACAGATCCAGAATATCTTGATAGAATCAAGGAAGGGCCTCACAAACCAACCAAGCTTGCTGTTGCAGTTGCAGGTGAAGCAGCAAAGTCAGTACCAAAGGAGAAGAGTGACTACACTGCTGAAGATATCGCATCAATTGCTAAGGATGCTAAGGTACGATACTTACTGTATAGTGCCATTGATAATGTAATGTCAAACAGGGTAATAAACTGCAAGACTGCAAAGGAGATACGGGATGCCTTGGAAACAAGATGTCAGGGAACTGATACGATTAAGAAGAATAGGAAGACAATACTCACTCAAAAGTATGAACACTTTGACTCAAAGGCTAATGAGTCATTGACTGATTTATATGATAGATTTGTCAAACTCTTGAGTGATTTGTCACTGGTTGATAAGGAGTATGATCTTGAAGATTCAAACCTTAATTTCCTGTTGGCTCTTCCTGAAAGCTGGGATTTGAAGGCAATAACAATAAGAGACAACTATAATCTTGATGAAACGACTCTTGATGAAATTTATGGGATGCTCAAGACTCATGAACTTGAGATGGAACAAAAAAGCAAGAGGAAAGGAGGAAAGTCAAGGACAGTTGCTCTTACGGCTAAAGAAGAATCCCCCAAGGCAGCTACCTCAAGAAAAGGCAAGGGTAAAGCTCTCTTCACAAAGTCTGATACTGAGTCATCAAGTTCTGATAGTGATGATGACTTAGAATCTGAAAGCTTGCCTGAGACGGATGCTGATGAATAGATGATGAAACTGTGTGCCATTTTGGTGAAAGGAATCACAAAGATTGCATACAGGAAGTTCAGGAAGGGAAATAAGTTTTCCAAGAAAGGTGCAAGTTCTGATAAGAAGAATTTCAGAAAATCTGAGGGCAAAGGAGGAAAGTCTGACAGAGGAGATTATACAAATGTCAAATGCTACAATTGTGGTGAGAAAGACCACATATCTCCTGATTGCAAGAAAGTGAAGAGTGACAAAGGCAAGGCTCTTGTCATAAAGAACAAAAGCTGGACAGACACCTCAGATTCTGAAAGTGAGAAGAATTATGCCTTGATGGCAAATACTGATATGGCAAGTGTTGAAAGCAGTTCTGAAGCTGCTGAGTTAAAGATACCTCAAACTACTTATGTTTTTCATACTAATGATATTAATGAGTTGAGAAGATATCTTAAAACCATGTTCATTAGCTATAGAGATCAAACTTTAACATGTGAAAGATTAACTTCTGAAAATCTTACTTGCAAAAAGAGGAATGATTATTTAGAAAAAGAGTTAGTCATGTTCAATCAAACTCAGAAAGATAGAGATGATGCTTTCTATGTTAGGGATGAAGTGCTTAAAATGAATGAATCTCTAAAAGCTGAGTTAGAAAAGGAAAGAGAGATTATCAGGACTTGGACTAACTCTGGCAGAACAACTTAGAATTTGTTTAGTAGTGAAAACTGGAAATAGGGCTTAGGTTATGGAGATGATAAGAATGATAAAGGAACTGTAGAAATTAAGCCTATAGTTGTTAATCAAAAATCTAAGTTAAAGCCTGTTAAGTTTGTAGCTGTAAAGTCTGATAATGAGAAATCAGAAGTTAAAAAGGAATTAACTTCTGACAAACTAAAACAGGAAAAGACAACTAAAGTAAACGTAGGCTTAATGACAAAGAAGCAGCTTAAGCATAAGCTGAAAGATGTTAAGAATGCAAACAAGGTAAAATCACCTAGGAAAAATAGAAACGGAAAGGAAGGTGTGAATAAAAACAATGATTATAAGCCTATTCCTGATGCTCCTAGAAAAATATGTCATAACTGTGGAAGTTCTAACCATCTGGCTTCTTTTTGCAGGAAGAATAAGAACATAAACTCCTTACCTTCAAAGTCAGGAGTTAAGAGTCAGTCTGTTAGATATAAGCCACAAAATCCTTGTTTTCATTGTGGTAGTTTATGGAATTCCATTTATACTTGTAAGGAATATCATAGTCTGTACTATGATTATTATCAAATAAAACCTTCTTTAAAGAAAGTTAGCTTTGTTCCTTCTAGTGTAAATTCTGATTCAAAGTCTGATAGTGTAAATTCTGATAAGAAAAATGTTAACATAAACTCTGATGCTAAATCCGCTGCAAATGTTAACAAACTTAATAAGGCAAAAGGATCCAAGCAAGTCTTGGTCCTTAAAACTAATCATTAGTGGTCTTTATGATTGCAGGGCAACATGAAAAGCATCCTAGTTCTGGACAGTGGATGTTCAGGACATATGACTGGAAATAAAGCCCTGTTATCAGACTTTGTGGAGATGGCAGGCCCAAGTGTTTCTTATGGAGATGTCAACATTGGAAAAACATTGGGATATGGAAATATCAATCTTGGGAATGTCATCATTAAAGAAGTAGCTCTGGTCTCAAGACTTAAACACAATCTGCTGAGTGTTAGTCAAATCTGTGACAGAGGTTATCATGTGGATTTCTTTGAAGAACACTGTGAAGTTATTAGTAAATCTACAGGAAAAGCTGTTCTAAAAGGATACAGGCATGGTAACATCTATGAAGCCAAGCTTTCAACAAGTACTGATGGTTCTGCAATCTTTCTGATGAGTAGAGCATCAATTAAAGAAAGCTGGAATTGGCACAAGAAACTCTCTCATTTAAATTTCAACAATATAAATGAACTAGTCAAGAAAGATCTTGTGAGAGAACTGCCAAAGTCAGTATTTGCTCCTGATGGCCTTTGTGATTCTTGTTAGAAGGGTAAACAAAGGAAATCCTCATTCAAGAGCAAGACTGGATCATCAATTCTTGAGCTTATCACCTACTACATGTTGATCTATTTGGTCCAGTAAATGTCATGTCTATTGCAAAGAAGAAATATGATATGGTCATAGTGGATGAGTTCACCAGATACACATGGGTGTATTTTTTGCACACAAAAAGTGAAACTGCATCTCTCTTGATTGATCATGTCAAGCAACTGGATAAATTGGTCAAAGATTCAGTGAAGATAATAAGAAGTGATAATGGTACTGAGTTCAAGAATTTGATAATGGAAGAGTTCTGCAAAGACCATGGAATCAAGCAGGAATTCTCTGCTCCTGGAACTCCACAGCAAAATGGAGTTGTTGAAAGAAAGAATAGAACTCTCATTGAAGTTGCACGTACAATGCTTGATGAAGCAAAGCTTCCAACCTATTTCTGGGCTGAAGCTGTGCAGACTGCTTGTTTTACTCAGAATGCAACACTAATTAACAAGCATGGAAAAACACCATATGAAATGGTGAAGAAAAAGAAGCCAAATCTGAAGTACTTTCACGTATTTGGATGCAAGTGTTTTGTTCTTAAGACTCATCCTGAACAACTATCCAAATTTGATCTAAAAGCTGATGAAGGAATCTTTGTTGGATATCCACTTTACACAAAAGCCTTCAGAGTCTATAACTTGAGAACAAGAGTGGTCATAGAATCTATCAATGTCTCTTTTGATGATAAGAAGATTACTGGACTTGAAGATTTCAATGATCATGATCAGCTGAGATTTGAAAATGAAGACTTAAATTCTGGTCCTGACAGTCTAAATCCTGATACTGCAATCTCTGATGGATTAAACTCTGATGTTATTGAAACTGTGGTGACTACGCCAAAGGAAGATGCACCTATGCAGGGGGAGCATACTCAAGATACAACCACATCTCAAGAAACATCAGAACATACATCTGGCTCTTCAAGTTCTGATTCGTCAAGTTCTGATAAGCCAAGTTCTGATAATTCTGAAAACTTAAATTCTGAAGAATCCAACTCAGAGAGCATAGTTTCAGGGGGAGCATCAGAAAATGTTGATGAAGATAGCACGGATCGTGGGGGAGCATCAAGTTCTAGAGAAAACCTTCCATTTGCAAGGAAGTGGACTAAATCACATACACCTGACTTAATAATTGGAAATCCTGATGCAGGTGTCAGAACTAGAACAACTACTTCAAGTGAATGTCTTTACAATTCTTTTCTTTCTCAGACTGAACCAAAGAAATTGGAAGAAGCTGTTCAAGATGCTGATTGGGTGCAAGCAATGCATGAAGAGTTAAATGAATTTGAAAGAAACAAAGTCTGGACCCTAGTGCCAAGACCAAAGAACAGATCTGTTGTTGGTACAAAGTGGGTATTCAGAAACAAAACTGGTAGTGATGGCATAATTACAAGGAATAAGGCAAGGTTGGTTGCAAAAGGATATTCTCAACAAGAGGGAATTGATTATGATGAAACATTTGCACCAGTTGCTAGATTGGAAGCCATAAGGATATTTTTGGCTTATGCTGCTCATAAAAAGTTTACTATCTTTCAAATGGATGTGAAAAGTGCTTTTCTCAATGGAGAATTAGAGGAGGAAATATATGTTGAACAACCTCCAGGCTTTGTAGATCCCAAATATCCTAATCATGTCTACAGACTTGATAAAGCACTTTATGGCCTTAAGCAAGCTCCAAGAGCATGGTATGAGACTTTAGCTCAGTTTCTTCTAGAAAGTGGATTTAACAGAGGAACTATAGACAAAATACTGTTCTACCTCAACCATGGAAATGACTTACTTCTGGTTCAGATATATGTTGATGATATCATCTTTGGTTCTACAAATGACAGACTTTGCAAGAAGTTTGCCAAACTAATGCAGTCAAGATATCAAATGAGTATGATGGGGGAACTTAGCTATTTTCTGGGCCTTCAAGTCAAGCAGAATGAAGAAGGCACTTTTATTTTTCAAACCAAGTACACCAGAAATTTGCTGAAGAAATTTGGAATGCAAGATTATTCAAGTGCATCCACTCCCATGGCCACTGCAACAAAACTGGATAAGGATACTGGTAAATCAGTAGATATTACTGATTACAGAGGTATGATTGGTTCTCTACCCTATCTAACTGCTAGTAGACCTGATATCATGTATGCTACCTGTCTTTGTGCAAGATTTCAAGCAGATCCAAGAGAACCTCACTTAACAGCTGTGAAAAGAATTTTCAAGTATCTTAAAGGAACAGCTGATCTGGGATTGTGGTATCCCAGAGAATCAGATTTTAAACTAATAGGTTACTCAGATGCAGATTTTGCAGGTTGCAAAATTGACAGGAAAAGCACAAGTGGAAGTTGCCAATTTCTTGGAGGCAGATTGGTTTCTTGGTTTAGCAAGAAATAAAAGTCAATTTCCACATCAACTGCAGAAGCAGAATACATTGCTGCAGGAAGCTGTTGTGCACAGATTCTTTGGATGAAGAATCAGTTACTGGATTATGGGTTAACATATTTTAAAATCCCTATTTACTGTGATAATCAAAGTGCTATTGCTATGACAGGTAATCCAGTTCATCACTCAATGACAAAGCACATCAGCATTAGGTACCACTTCATAAGGGAACATGTGGATGAAGGTACAGTAGAATTGCACTTTGTTCCAACAGATCAACAACTAGCAGATATCTTCACAAAACCACTGTGTGAAGCTACTTTTACAAGATTGGTAAATGAACTTGAAATGGTTTCAGGTTCTTTCTCTAAATCTGCTTAGCTTTTGTTATGATGCATCAGACTTTATGATCAGTATTTACAGAAATTACTCTCTTTGTGTATTCAGTGCTTAATTGAAAATTGCTTGAGTACTGATTGTTGTTTGATGTGAATTTCTAAACTCTGATAGTGAACTGACTGTTTCTGTGAATATTCAATCCTATGAGGATAACTGTGCTAGATGCTGACCTAGTAGTCTTTAACATACTAGAGATCCCATGTTAGAAGTAATTATTTATGTGGAAATCTATTGACACAAGCAAATTCTGATATTGAGCTTAGTCACGTTTACTTTGTCTATCTTATTACTAAGTCAAAAACTAGAATAATGCTTCTAATCTGTTAAGTTCCGATGTTAGTAAATCTGATGGATGTACTAAGTGCTGATAAACCTCACTCATTAAAAGAAAAAGTAAAAGAAACAAGGAATACAAATCAGGTACTCCTTTGAGATCTAGAGTATAAATGTGGAAGGGACGACCCAAGTGCATTGCTGGTAGTAAGTAATATGCATCAGAAAAGCAAATAATTATTTTTCTTGGTGACTTTTCACACTCTATGATTACTGGAGAAATACTCCGATAAAAGTATAAATTCTGATAAGCAGTCGTGACTCACTTACACTGAAAAGCCACTGTAAAATGGAATTTCAAAAGATGCATAAAATAAGCACAAAATAGTTGAGGTGGACTCGTGCATGAACTCATTCAAAAGTAAACTTCAGAATAATGATAGATTTTTAGTAAAGTTCTTAGTTATGCCTTATTTCTAAGATGTATTGAAGTGAATCAGACTTTACTCTTTGTCTGATATTTTGCTTAATGCACACACTTACACTCCATATGATTATGAAAATTAATGTGGCGTTCAATGTTATTTTAGATGAACAATTTATGTGTCAGATTGCATAAATTCTGAGGACAAGTTCTGATGGAAGTTCTGATAAATAAGTTCTGAAGAACCGAAATCAGAATTTGTGTGAAGAATCACAGAGATAGGCATTCATTTTTCAAGTTAAGAAATCATGTTCTGATGACTGTTAAGTTCTGATATAAGTCTAAGTGCTGATATTAAATTATAATCCTCTATTTGTCTTATTTATGGTTAAAATCTGAAACAGTCTTATTTTAAATCAAAATATGTACGGGTGAGATATTAACAGTCAATACAATTAAGGTTAGTGGAACACGTACATGCACAGTAATTTTTACTTGTTTCTTGTGCGCATTAAACCCTGTTTTACATTTCCAATGACTGTTTTTCTTCTTCCCAGTCTAGGGAGACGAGGTAGAATTATTTCTACCTGTCAGCATTAAATTTCCTTGCGTCTCCTGGCATTCTATTGCCTATATAAACCAACACCTCAAATCAGCCTACACATCATTTCTTTTCTCACATACTCACTCTCTTTTCCTTTATACCAACACAATCATGGTCAACTACAATATGTTTTTGAACTATGAGACCTTCAACATGGAGTTGTGTTGTGAGGACTGGCAGCAGGAATGGCACGTAGCTGTCATTCCTGATGAGATTTGGGACTCGGTTCCCCAGGAGGTTCTCACACACCTCCTGTTCTTTTACATGGACTACCATCAGCATCTGGAGCGATTGGAAGAAGAAAGGTTGGAAGCTCTCCGCCAACAAGAGTGAATCATTCGACTCGCTATTCTTTTTTTAGAGAGTCGGAAGAAGAAATAATTTGTTTTCTTCTTCCTGTTTTTCTTCATCGTCAGCTTTGTCCGGCTTCTTAGCCAAGGACAAAAGTTGTTGATGTTGGAGTTTGTAGCTTAGGACAGTCTTGTAATGTTCTGATGTAAATTTCAATTTCATGAATGTATTCTCTTCATATATTAATGGAATTTTATATTTTTGCAAGATTTTGTCTCTGAGATGTTTTAAATTCTGCTGCATTTTTAAATCTTGATATATCCATATTCTGATGACCATTTTAATTACTGATATAAATTAAGTTCTGATTTTAAAATATCAGTACTTGTTTACTTGATTTATTTTTTTTGGTCATTCTCACACTTGAATATTTTTACAGAATATTGGTTTTGCAGTGAAAATGATTAAATAAGTGGGAACAGTTTAAATTTTGAATTAAAACTGCTTTACCTTAATTAATGGGATTACTTGGTAAGTGGAACGATTTTTCATTGAAAAACTGCATGTGATAGGTAATGATTACTGTTTTCCCGTGCCCATTAACTATTCATTATTGCTGCATGCCTGACAGGTGTCCAACGGTTATTTTTTTTCACCATGTATAAGTAAGAGAGAGAGAAGATTATACAATCTTTTATTTACTTTTACACTTTATCTCTCTTTCTTTACTTTTACTCTCTCTCATCTCCTGACGTTGGTTTTCATACAGACATTTTATCAAATACCTTGCAAGCAACCTAAATTCTCAATTTTTTTTAATGGCACCTAAGGATTTGATTATATATGGAGCCAAGTTCGTTCCCAACAATTATGCTGCCATCTTAAATCATGATGAAGCTCCGTCTGAATTGCACTTTGTGCAAGATCTTCTTGCACACAGTGAAATTGTTTTTGAAGTCACCAGTCTTTTCCAGCCAACAAGTTCTGACGTTTTGGCGGACTGGGCATTTTGATAATGGTGGTACTACTGGTACTCCCAGAATTGTTTTCGAAGTCGATGATGTTGAACATGTGGTAACTCCTGGAACAGTTCGTCAAGCTCTACGTTTACCAGAAGGCTGCATTTTCTCAACACCGGAGGAACTAGTTCTATAGCAGCTCATGGCCAATTTGGGGTATGAGAAGAGTTTAGCTAAGCTTGGACAGTTGAAACGAGCTTATATCAGAAAGGAATGGATCTTTTTCTTCGACTGCATCACTAAAGCCTTCGGTAATAAGTGTTCCAACTTTGATGCCATTCCAATAATGAGTCAGCACATCGGTTATGCTATTATTAACCAAACTCATTTTGATTTTGCAAGTGTTGTGCTAGGTTTTATAGGGGATAGGATGACAGAGGATAGGAATGTTGTCTACTTTACTAGATTCTGTCAGCTTATATATAATATATGTTGTGCTGATGAACCCCAACCTACCACTGACTTATTTTCACCCTTTAAACTTGCAAAACGGGCTTTTAATGACTTGGTAAATGCTGACCTTAAGAAAACAGTGGTTAGACCTTTACAGATTCCTCAGTCTGTAAAACAGATCCTGGTAAATGCTGATCCTTAAACCTATAGATCTGTTTATCCTGATGTACAACCTACCACCACATCCTAAACACCACAACAACCATCAGAACATACCACTCATATATCTATACCTCAATCCTCTATCAGAACACATCTCAGACCTTCACAGATAGCTCAACCTTCATCATCAGCACATACTGTGAAGCCTTCATCTTCCAAGCCCAAGAGGACAAAGAATGTCCCTCAGACACCACAGAAGAGAAGGAGGATTGTTCTGAGAGATGATTCTGATAGTGAGCAACAGGTTTCTGCATCTGAACCTGTTGTTAAAGAAGCTGAGAAGGTCCCTTCTCAGAAGGATTCTGGAATTGGGGGATATAAGCTTCTTAAAAGGCTTAGAAGAATGACTTCTACTGAACCTCCCAGGGGATTACTATTCTTTCATACTTTCTTCTCTTTACCACGCGATAGGTCAGCGAAGCGTGAGCGGGCGCACCTTCAAAGAGATACAAGAAATAGAGAGCTAAAAGGCCAGCTTCAGATGATGAGGAAGCAGCAGCTAGGGAAGGAGATCAGGAATCTCTGATCTCAAAAGAACCAGAATTTGCTGAAGCTACTGCATCTCCCTCTCCATTATCCCCAACTCAAGAAGCTACTACAGACAAGGCAAACACACCATCTATTTCTCCTGTACATGAAACTGTATCTCCTGTAGACCCAGGACAAGTGCTGAAATTGATATTCACAACCTGGTTGTGCCTGAGGTTCTCTACTTAGAAGCTCCAACAACAAATAATCCATCAACAACACCTTTTACTGATGCTACTCAAACTCCAGAATTGTCTACAATACCTTCTCTGCATCTAGATGTTGATGATCAGAATATAGGTGAGCATCAGGATATGGCTGTTGATCAGAACTTGGAAACAGATCAGCACTTAGAGGATGATTATGAAGCCTCAATTGCTTTTCATACTGCTGTTTTATCTGAAGATGCTGATTCTGTCAGTTCTGATACTGCAAATGCTGATACTACTAGTGATGCTCCTATTAATGCAGATGCTGATGAAGCTGGTCCTTCAGGACATGCACCTCAACAAACTGTTCATAAATCTGAACTAGTTAAGAAGTTTATTACAAGAGCAGTACCAGTACCTTGGAGTGAAACTCCATGTGGACAGGAGTGGAATAAGGTATGGAACTCATTTACCTTTGTTCCATCTGACAAGATTCTTGCTGAGCACTTGGCAAAAGCTGATGAAATGTTAATTAATGATGATTTCAAGACACAGCTTCGAGTCACTGCATTGAGTACTAGACATCTGCAAGGTCTCCATTCAACAACTTATGCAGAGTTACATAAAATTCAGGAAGAATTGCTCAAGCAAGAAACGGTTAAGAAAATTGAAAAAAAAATTCTTCCAACCTACCTTTGACAGAGTTGCTTACATTGAAAAGACCCAAGAGAAGCAACAGTCTCAGATTGATGATATTTTAAAAATCAAGCTTCTCAGCAATCTCAACTTGATGAAATACAAGCCTCAGTGGAATTGCTTGTCTCTCTTCTCTTACTTGCTGATGCCAAAAAGGGGGAGAAAGTAATTAAGTCCAAATGCAAAATTGATCAGACACTGAAGGGGAAGGATGATGAAAAAGATGACCAGGGAAACTCTGGAATGGGTGGAGGTCATGGTCAAGGTAGAAGTCTCTCATCAAGAAGAGCTGAAATGCTGGAAAAAGAATTACTTCTGCTACTGGTAAAAGGATAAGTTCTGATGAACTTTTGGATCTTGATGAAGAAATATCAAGACAACTATTTCTAAAAGAAAATCCAGGAATGGACTTTGAGAGTTTGATGGAAGAAGAAGCTAGACTTAAGTCAGAAAAAGTCAAATCTAAATCTGAAGCTTCTGTTGGTAAAAAGAAACTTCCAAAGGCCAAAGGCATTGTGATAAAAGAAAGAACAAATCCTGAGGTAACCAAGGCTAAATCACAATTACAGATAGATCCAAGGTCCAAGGGCAAAAAGAAAGTTGGTGAACCTATCAAGGTTTATGTGCCTCCTGTGGATGAAGAAATTACTGTTGAAGATGCTGATCTTGCTCTGACTTCAAAAAAAATATATAAGACAACCTCTGACATGGCTCAAGTTATTCAGAGTAAAGATATAGTTAGTTCTGATATCTCAAAGAAGCAAGTAACCTCTGACATAGCTCAAGTTAACTTGATATTAGAAGATAAATCAAAGGAAACCTCTAACATTGCTCATGTTAAACCTTCAAAGATACTCCTACCAGGATTCACCAAAGCCAAACAACTCAACCTTTGAAGACTGTTGTAAGTGGTTTTGAAGCAAGAGTGGTTACTAGAAAGGAAGCAAGAGATAAATCTGGATTGGGTAGTGCTGATGAAAGAAGAATACAGAACACAACCAATGATCCAACTTCCTTAAGTGAACCAGGTATTGGAGCAACTCCTGAAAGATTGAATCAACTAGAATCTGTACAGATGGTTTACCATACCTACTTGAAAGAACACATCTTGTTGTACTTCATGACAGATGGTAGGGTTTATCATATAAGGGAAAATGCCATTCCACTGAAGTATTTTGAAGAATTGGAACATGTATTATTCTTACTTCAAGTGAATGACAAAATAACAGAAAGCGCTACAAATTATTTGAAAAGTCAAATTCAGAGACAGAAAAGGCTTTATTCTGTAAAGTCTGACATCACATATCTTCCAAAGTACAGAGATCACAAGGGTGATATTGTTGAGATGAAGCCTAACTCTACTAAGATTATAACTACATTTCTGGGTTACAAGGCTATGGAATTCAATCTTGAGTCTGACAAGGCGTATTTGACCAGACTGGATCAGGACATAAAGAAAGCTAAAATTAATGATCTCAGGGATGCAATCTTTCAAACAGGTGAAGATTTTGCAGAACTTAAAGATGGTAAAAGAAGGATGATTGATGAACTCAGATATGCTGAGAGATGTTTGTTAAAGAATTATCTCAGAACAACTCCTGACATCAGAGAGATCAGAAAGTGAAGCCAAGTCAAGATCTACAACTGCTCAAATTCTGATATGTATACAGACTGAAGTTGTTATCAGAAGTTGAAGTTGGTAAAGCTTTAAGGACTATAAGTTGTAGTTATCTAGTCAAATTCTCATGCATTTGTACTTAATATTTTTGACATCATCAAATATCTGTTAAACTTGTATATTAAGCTAATTTACAAGTTGGGGGAGATTGTTAGATATATTTGATAATGTCATGTCTAATATGATTTATGTTTAGTTTTCAGATCTTACTTAAACAGGACAAATCAGTACTTAACTGAAATCAGCACTTATACTGAAGTCAGAACTTAAGGCATCAGTACTTAAGGTTCAGGAGATATTTATCAGAAGATAATATCAGGACTTAAAGGAAACGTTCAGATAAGGAAGGCGGCTGATTGAAAGGAAAAGAAGATCAAGACAAACGTAAGAAGAGATATGCATGAAGAAGGAATTCTATGAAGAATAAAATACTTGGAAGAAAAGATATCTGATTGATATATTTTAGGAAGCAGAATTATATTCCATATCAATTAGCGATTATCTTGTAACTGTGTAGTATATAAACACAGGCATAGGGTTTACACTATAAGTGTTATCATTACCGAGAAGATTATTCATTGTAACCCTAGCAGCTCTCGTGATATTTGTTCATCACTGAGAGAGGACAGTTCCATACTGTAACAGAGTTTATTGTTTTGAATAAAGTTTGTTTTCTGTTACTTGTGTTATTAGAATTCGATTTGATTGTGTTATACACTGTATTCACCCCCCTCTACAGTGTGTGTGACCTAACAAATACAGTTAATATGATCAACTAGACAAAGCTTCAACAGAATCAAACAATTTTTATATAAATCTTATAAAAACTTATTACACAAGTACTCTCTCGAAAGGATGAACAAATATCCTTGAGAGCTGTTGTTAAGTGGCATTTATGACACTTATTTATGCTCTAATAAGCTTTAAATTCGTGTATTTGTACTCAAGTTATTTATGTTTTAACGTGTTTTCAAGTGTTTTTGCATTTTCGGCTTTACTTCGTGAATCAGGTGAATTAGCATGGTTTTAATGCTAATATGGTGTTTAGGATGTGTGCAAGTAAAATCTTGAAGGATTGGCTCGAAGCTGCAAGGAATAAGGAGAAGAAATTATAATTTCTGGCAGAAGGCCGGCGCGGCCGCGCTGATATAGCGCACGGCCGTGCCATGAAGCAGGGGGCCGGCGCGCCCACGCTGTTGTAGCGTGCGGCTGCACCGTGTTGGGAGATAAAAATCCTGATTCTTTTATAATTCGAATTGCTGGACTCCTGGGATGCATGGACTGCTATATAAACATATCTTAGGTCATTTTTAAGAAGAAGTCAGAGACGAACCTGAGCGCAAGGAGAAGGAGGCAAGAGACCTTTTGGCACAATTCAACAAAGGCGAAGAAAATCTAGTTTATTCTTGTGAATCTTTGTTTAAGTTGTAATTTGGATGCTTGTTTCTTGTTTTGCTGAACCTATACACTTGTTTATACTTGGTTTTATTTATTCTTATAGAGACTACGTTTGTTATATCATGTTTTCATCGAAACCCACGTTGATGATGAGTCTGATCATGTGCTAATCGTTATCGTGGGGTTTTAGCGGATTCACTTATGGATTTCTTTAGTTGAATTATTTGTATGCCTTAGTATGTGGTGATTGTATGATAACTTAGTACTGGTTGTGCTTATTCGTCTTATGAGCGTCGCGAACTTATAAGATAGTGTGTTAATTTTTAATGAAGGGAAAGTGAATTTAAGGGTTTAGAACTTGTCATGCTAGCATAGGTTCATGTCATTGTTATGCATGATTCGTAGGTAATTTTAACCATCTTACTTGCCCTATATAATCAAGATAGATAACTTGTGCTTAAACCGTTATGTTGTCAAATTCTATAGACATAATAGGGTCTCAATATAATTGGTGTCTATTCAGCTTCTATCTGTTTTGTGGATGTCTGGTAGAATGGTACTCGTACAACGAAAGTTGGCGTTTATCAGTTTTGTGTTATCTGATTAGTGTCATCATCATTGCATGCTAAGGTTAAGAATAATAAGGCTATTTAATGAAGTATTTAATGAAGTTAGAATCCCATGTTTGTCATATATATCAATTCAGTCCATCTTATTCTCGTAGTTATAATTGCTAGTATAATTCGTAGTTATAAACAACCTCAATTTGTTATCGTCTTAGCATTGGATAATAACCATATATTGTTGCTTAAGTGCATAAATTAAATAGTTAACCAATACAGTCTTTGTGGGAATGAACTAGAAAATATTCTATACTACTTGTGACTCGTATACTTGCGTGTAATATTAGCGCGTGTTTAGCGACTAACAGCTGCTAGGTTATGCGAAAGATATAACAATATCGCAATGCTTATAGCATGAACCTAAAATATGCTTTTATAGAGCACAACTACCAATGTATAAGGAATCATATTCTATTAACAACAAGGAAACCTATACAATTACTTCTTAGATAAAGTCCTCCACTGCCTTGAAATTCCTGTTTCCTTTTCTTCTTCAAAGATCAACTGATGTGACAAATACTGATCTCATCATCCGTTGACATTATCATCCTTCGAATATCAACATCCGTAGATATCATCATCCATCGATACTTCTTTTCATCATCCGTTGATGCTTGTAAACATCATTCGTTAATGCTTTTGATAGTTTCTGTTTGATATCATCAATTGCTCCTAACAGTTTCTACTTCCACAGCTGAGGCTGAATATATTGTTGCTGGTAGCTATTGTGCACATATTTTATGGATGAAGAATCAACTATTGGATTATGGTCTATATGTGTACAAGATTCCAATTTTCTGTGACAACACAAGTGCCATTTCCATTACTGAAAATCCTGTACATCATTCAAGGACAAAGCACATTGACATCAAGTATCATTTCATTCGAGAACATATCTTGAATGGTACTATGGAACTTCATTTTGTTCCAAGTGAGCAGTAACTTGCAGACATCTTTACCAAACCACTTGATGCGTCAATTTTCACTAGGTTGGTAAGCGAGTTAGGTCTGCTAAATTATTCCTAAGTTATTCTGATGTTTAAGCGATTTGTAATGCAGCCAGAAATAAATTTGACTTTTCCTCAAGAGATGAAATTTTGACTAAGTTGAAAATGAATATCCGTTGTAACGACCCCAAATCCGAGGTCAGAGGATTTGGTCGTCACTATAAAACCTCAATCCAAATTAACCTGTTTAATCAATAAATAAATATCAGCGGAAGATATTTATCATAAATGACCCCAACTAATCCAGGATCTTTTAAGGTTACATTTATAGAAACAAGATATCCATATTCCACAAATAAATTTTTCACTTTCTTTTCGAACTCTTTTCAATAATTTCCAAACTCCAAGCTAAACCCCCTAGTATAACTTCGAAAAGAAGTATACTAGGCCCAACTATAAAATACATAACTATAATATAATGTAAACAACTTTATACAATAAAACTTACACTAGCCCGCCAACCCTGGACCAACCACCTTCCAAGAGCTTCTTATTTGCTTCCTCGAATTACGCAGCTAAACAGCGCAAGCTAATCCTCATTGGAGGTTAAATTTGAAAACAGGCAAGTATGAGGGAAAGAAATGCTCAGCAATATCAGTATAGCATATATATGGTCGTTTTGATATAAAACCGACATCTGTATTAGAGCAGAACATTTAAAATCATAGTTGCTGAATCATAAAATTTTAGTTGAGGAACCCCAGAATTGGTTCCTTAATTGTATTCAAACCTATTTTGATATTTTTGAGCGAAATGCTTCAGCAATACTTTGAATCTTGACGAGAATAATTGTTCCCTATCGATTAACTGATGTAAACGATTACAAATACCGTAGAACTTCCGTTTTTCTCTAACTCTAAAAAAGTGTGGCGAAGCTATTGTCTTTTGCTTTTGCCACGTCTGGCTCGGATGGATCTGGTTCCGTAGGGTCTATGACCAGCTCGTGATCATGAAACTTTTTCGTATGGTCCGGTCCCGCATTTCCGAAGTGAAGAACCTATGTAACGGTGGCCGGGAGTGCCTTTCCGTCGAAGATCGTGTACGCAAAAATGTAAATTTTTTTTACTAATCGTGAGATCTATATTCCAACATTTACAGAGGATTACATTAAGCTTTGGTTGAAAGATGCAACGTGCATCAAATATTATCTCTTCAGATTCGTTAAATGGTCTGCGGACTTCAAATCGGGGGCTGAACCTTCAATCGTTCCTATGTGGATTCGGTTTCCGAATCTTCCGATCTGTTTTTTAAGTGAATGAATTAGAAAGAACGAAGAAGTAAGGAAATGAGACGACTCTTTCTTTCACTATATCATAAACAGATCTTCCCCTCCACACCAATCACGAGTTTTTCTCTATTCCTCTCGTATATCGTCGTAACACCCTTAATGCTAGGTTTTGAAAAAGACTTTTCATGTCATTCCCATTTAGGTCCGATTCGGATCCCTCATAAAATAGTGTATACGAAAATATCGTAAACAACAATAACAAGAAGCAATGACTATGGATTGAATCATAAACTTTACTCAAAACCGAACTCTTGAAATTAATACTTATCTTGCTGTCATATCAAATTAGATATCAATAAGAACTTTGATGCTTACAACATTCCATACTGAAGTCAATATCAATCATCTATACTAATACCACCTTTGATATTTAACAACAACGTAAGTATCAGCATAAATCAGAATCTGAATCAAAACTGCATTTCATCGTTAATCCAAAACAGAAACAGTTGATAAATCATTTATTCTATAAATATCAAAAACGATATGATATTTTAGATTGGGATCATTCTGCAACGGACGTACTATCACATGCTGATCAGCCCGTGTGATAGCACTGAGTCATGATTCGTAGAAACATGACCCCAAAAACACGAGTACTAACACAAAAGGCAATATACCTGCTGTTAGTGTTTGTGCCCTAGAGACAACACTATTATGTTTATATTATGAAATATTTGGATTATTAATTTCTGATTATATGGATTATTCTTTAGTAATTTATTATATCTTTGTTTTCTGTGATAAGATGTTAGATTAATAAATGTCCTTGGAATATGATATTTAATTTTATATCTCTAAGTACGTGACTTAGAAATGAGATTGTGAGAATAGTATCGATTTTCCTAAAGATCCCTAGTCGAGTATTATTATTAAGGGACAATAATAATGCATTAAGACTAGTGTGAATGTTGACCGATGATCACATCTCATTGATCATAGGTATAGTGATACTAAAGTCAAAACACAGGCACATGTATTATATACATGGTGCTGGAAGACTCAATATGAGATTCTACATGTCTGTTGTGTCATAAGTAATTCTCACAGTGATAATGATGTATTGGTCCTTAGACTTGAAATCATTATCTTTCTATATGAGAATTAATATACTTTGGTTGCATTAAAAGTTACCTTTGACCGGGTGATGATAAAAGTGTATATTGGGTATATTATGAATCATATGAGAAATATGAATGATCTAGAAAGGATTTAACCCTCCTATTTTAGGAGTGATATTATTGGCCTCTTGTTTGAGTTAGACTAAGAAATGCATGGTCATGCTCAAATGTTAATTTGATGTTATAGTCTACTCATCGATCAAGGAAACCTGGATTAAATTATGAAGAGGATGACACATAACATGCCTCGAGTTTAATCTATAATATATGGTTAAAAGGATTATAGTACATTGTACATTATACACAAAAGGTTTAATCGATCACCGATTTAATTATTATTACTTGGGTAACAATGATGTATTACTAGGTGCCGCTCATTGTTTATGATTTTAAATTAGATTTAAAATTGTTGCCAACGTAATAATAACCTAAAGGGTCGCACAAAGAATGATTGGAGGATTATTTAATTTAAATTCGGATTTAAATTAAATGTAAGTAATTCGAATTATTTGTTATTAATTAAGTGTGACTTAATTAATTAAATAAATAGGAAATTCGAATTTAATATTAAATCCGAAATTAAGTTATTGGATGATTAAGTGAGACTTAATAATACAATAATTAGAATTTCGAATTTAATAATAATAATAACTCTAAAATTAAGTTTAGGGTTGGAGGCCCAATAGCTCTTGCCTATATAATATCTTTATCTAATAGAATTAGGGTTACACATTTTATTTGATAAAACATAAACCCTAGCAGCTTGAAGAGAGATAGAGAGAGCAAGAAGGCGGCCTCGAGAACGTGCTAGTACACACCCATCCTCCGGGCTATCATTTGTGTGGATACCTTCAAGGCGTAGATCATTCCAGCGACGGGCTACGTGGTGATCATTCAAGACCTCCATCTTTCCATTAACATAAAGCTTCTTAAGGTAAACATACTGAATTACGAATTAAATATTATTTTTTGCATGGATCCTGCGGAGGGTTTCGTTTTTAAGATTTAAATTTATGTTTTTGTTGCGTTTATGTGCTAAAAATCCTTCACCTGCCTGTGGCAAAAATTGTGTCATAATATTCCATATGACACTTAGAAATAGCCCCCCGCTGGACCGTCCGTCCCGGTCACTTACGCAATTATGATCCAATCTTAAAACCTTTTATTGAAATGGGGTCATAATAATTGACACCCGAAATAATTTTATTCCCCCAATTCTTGGGTAGAAATATTCGCAACCAAATCACTTTTCTCAAAATCCAAAACATTTATAAATCCGATAATTGGATAAGTAAAATCACTTGACTATTCTGAACATAGAATAACAGATGAGTATTTGCATAAATAGAATTATTTAATTCAGCGATATGTAAAACATTTATCTATTTTGAACTGAATAGGGAAAGCAATACTTGCATGATAAGATTCAAAATAAATATCACTTGAACAATAAGTGATGATAGGGATACTTGCCTTTGGGTTTTAGTAGTTAGTTACACTCGCAAAGACGCATCTATTCTGACATTCTGTCTTAAAATATCACCATCTTTCTTTTTAACACTTCACCGATATGTTGCTCCTGCGATTGCTAGAAGCCAAATATCCAATATCATTCCATTTCATTCTTTATCCAACACCTTTTCCTGATCACTCGAACGATCCGCATCTATAATTAAAAGATATAGCTTTAATGGTCTAAACGGTAATAACTTGATGAACTGCGCGCCAAAACCCTATTGTCTACCCATACGATAACCCGCATATAAAGAAGATAGTCAAACACAAGACTCTTGACCCACGTACACACATAATTCACATAGCACATAAGCACATAACTCATGTATCACATAATTCATGTCACATATGACTCGGTTCATCAAAAGGGTCGATTCGGTACGTTTAAAACTGAAATCGGGTCAAAAATATGATTTATCGATAAATAATTGACTCAGAATGATTCGTAAAACAAGAGACCTTTTGAAACAAAAGAATTTGGGTCTCGAACGTATTTTTAATAAAAGCAGAATATTTTTCTGAGTCTAGAGGCGTTCGTTTCATATCAAACGGACGAACGGTTGATTTTTTATGAATTTTTGAACAATTTTCAAAATAAAAATTGGACTCCGAATCATTTTATAATTAAATAATAGGGTTCGAACACCCAAAAATAATTTTATAATAATTATCGAGCCTAGAAAAAAATTTAAAATAATATTTTAAAGTTTGAAACTATTTTTCGGAATTTTTAAATCAAAAATAAATAATTAAATCTAATTAAATAATCAATTAAAATTAATTAATAACTAATTAAATTAATTAATCAATTAATATTTAAATTATTTGACTAATCAAATAATTAATTATCAACTAAAATTAATTAATTAAATAATTTAGATTTATTTTAGAATTAAAAAAAATAAATTTCAGAATAATTAAATAATAAATTTTGGAAATTAAAAATAAGTAAAAAACCATTTCTGAAAATATTTATAAACAGAAATATAATATCTACAAGTTTTTAAAACAAGAGTCTGATTTTTATAAGTTTTTGTAACCAGAATCTTAAATTTGAAAATATGAGAAACCGCAGGCACTCTTTTGTAATTTTAAAAAACTGGGTGACTAAAGGTCACCATCTCCAAAAGTCAGGGGCTAAACTGCAATTTGTGCAGTCACCGCCCTGACTCGCCGGAAAGGTGGTCGGAGTCTTCAACACAGCCCAGAACTCAATCAAACTCTGCAGATCAGTAATATACACGGCCAGGAACTCCATCGTTGTTTTAAAATTTGCTAACAACATCCCAGACAGCCGGAAAATTGATCGGAAATTTTCCGATTCCGGCGAGGTTTACTATTCCGGCGAGCCCGATCCAATAGTTCAAAAATAAAACTAAATATATGAATCGAATGTTCGTAAGACGATCTATATCTCTACAGTCTCCAACTATGCCCAGACTTAACGGATTAAAAATCCGGCCAAAACATGAATTTTCCGGTGAAATCATTCAAGAACACAAAGAACATTCAAATTCAAAAATTAAATTAACTTTTCTAATGTTACTGAACTCAATTTTTGAATTATAATATATGAAATTGACGAGAAAAACATGCTCTACAACATGGAATCATCAAAACACTCAAATAAAATGTCCGGATCGAAGCGTAATCCGGATCGAAAAATTCAAAAGATAGAAAATGTCCGAAATTACTAGATTAGGTTCGGAAGGAGTTTTCAGAAGAGTTTCGGGTTGTAAAAATGCAAAAACGGTTGAGGTTGAACGATTCCCGGCTTTATAAAATAATTTTGGTAATTATTCAGAAAATAGTTAATAATTCATAAATCATTATAAAATCATATAACAATCCAAAAATTACCAGAAAAAAATATCACAATTATCTATATTTTATTCTGGACATATAAAAATTCAAATACTCAAATAATATCACATATAAACACCCAAACATCAATTCCAATTATCATATAATTCACTAAAATTCACATAAACAATTCCAAATAATAATAATAATAATAATAATAATATTTGAAAATATGAGATATTACAATCTACCCCCTTAAAAGGATTCCGTCCTCGGAATCAGCAGAAGAAAGCACTACGGGCCTTCTAACCAACTTCCCAATCTTGCATAAGTAACTTTTTTCAAAATTTCCATTAACACTGCAATTCCTTATACCACACATTTATCATGAAAGCTTCACTCTGCACCTTGTTCCATCCACCTCCTTTGACCAACTCTTCAATAGAATCACTTTTACTAATCGTGAGAAAGAAGAATAGAGAAAAAAATAGAGAGAAGAAAAGAAAGAGATATAGAGAGAGAAATAAAGAAATAGATTGACTTCGGTATATGCCACTGATATTATAACCGCATTGCAGTCCATTATTGTCCTTGGTAATTCCATCACATCACCTGACTTTGACTTGACCAGGATAACTCAGCTTAACTTGATTGGCATACCTTCGAATATTTCAGATGATAAAATCATGTAATTTCAAATAGAAAAGAATTTGATACCATAATGGCACCAAAATCTGAATTTGAGGAAAAGTATTGTTGAAATAAAAGAATAACTGAGAGATCAATGTGATCAAATGAAGGTATTGCGTGTCCAAATTAAGACACTACTAAAGGTTGTTAACCTTCTTGTATTCACAATACACACAAGTGATGGCGTCCCATCCAACTCCTATCACACAGACAGATATACCTTGTGTCCCCTATAGTTAGGGTTGTTCATCTCAGTCAGAATAAAAGAATATCAAAGGAATCCAAAATCAAATGAATAAAACTAAAAAGATTTCAAAGTTGATATTTTTGAAGGAAAATAAAATCCAGAAAATAAGATTTTGGCACAAAATGATTAAACGAGTGTTAGAGAATATATCCTTTAACTAATACCTCTTTTTGAAAGATGTCAAAAGAAATTATAGGAAGAGAAGTATTGCCAAAGTCTTAATACTTATCTTCAATTTAAACTCTTCTGTTGACTCGCCATCTGAATCTAGACACTTATTCATGTTCCACGGATATCGATAATCTTCATCGTCATCGAAACATAGTCTCGGAAGATTCCACAATAGAAGTTTGCAGCTTCCGGAGTTCCATCCAGCTCAGCACAACCATCTCAAACGAATACGCCTTATCTTAACCTAATCGTTGATACTATATCCAATAGTCCAACAGGAACTCGATATGAGCTCAAACGTCCTCACATAGCTATACACACTTATACACACTCTTATTTCTAGTTTACTATAAACTCAGCTCTGATACCAACCTGTAACGCCCCCAAATCCGGGGTCAGAGGATTTGGTCGTCACTATAAAACCTCAATCCAAATTAACCTATTTAATCAATAAATAAATGCAAGCGGAAGATATTTATCATAAATGACCCCAACTAATCCAAGATCTTTTAAGGTTACAGTTCTAGAAACAAGATATCCAAATTCCACAAATAAATTTTTCACTTTCTTTTCGAACTCTTTTCAATAATTTCCAAACTCAAAGCTAAACCCCCTAGTATAACTTCGAAAAGAAGTATACTAGGCCCAACTATAAAATACACAACTATAATATATTATAATATAAACAACTTTATACAATAAAACTTACACTAGCCCGCAAACCCTGGACCAACCACCTTCCAAGAGCTTCTTCTTTGCTTCCTCGAATTAAGCAGCTAAACAGCGCAAGCTAATCCTCACTGGAGGTTAAATTTGAAAACAGACAAGTATGAGCGAATGAAATGCTTAGCAAGTTCAGTATAGCATATATATGGTCATTTTGATATAAAACCGACATTTGCATTAGAGCAGAACATTTAAAATCATAATTGATGAATCATAAAATTTTAGTTGAGGAACCACAGAATTGGTTCCTTAATTGTATTCAAACCCATTTTGATATTTTTGAGCGAAATGCTTCAGCAATACTTTGAATCTTGACGAGAATAAAACTCGTAAAATAGTGTTTACGGAATTGTCGTAAACAACAATAACAAGAAGCAATGACTATGGATTGAATCATAAACTTTACTCAAAACCAAACTCTTGAAATTAATACTTATTTTGCTGTCATATCAAATTAGATATCAATAAGAACTTTGATGCTCACAACTTTCCATACTGAAGTCAACATCAATCATCTATACTAATACCACATTTGATATTAAACAACAACGTAAGTATCAGCATAAATCAGAATCTGAATCAAAACTGCATTTCATTGTTAATCCAAAACAGATTCAGTTGATAAATCATTTATTCTATAAATATCAAAAATGATATGATAATTTAAATTGAGATCATTCTCCGACGGACGTACTATCACATGATGATCAACCCGTGTGATAGCACTGATTCATGATTCGTAGAAACATGACCCCAAAAACACGAGTACTCACACAAAAGGCAATATATCGGCCTGTGGCAAAAATTGTGTCATAATATTCCATATGACACTTAGAAATAGCCCTCCGCTGGACCGTCCGTCCCGGTCACTTACGCAATTATGATCCAATCTTAAAACCTTTTATTGCAATGGAGTCATAATAATCGACACCCGAAATAATTTGATTCCCCCAATTCTTGGGTAGGAATATTCGCAACCAAATCACTTTTCTCAAAATCCAAAATATTTATAAATTCGATAATTGGATAAGTAAAATCACTTGACTATTCTGAACATAGAATAGCTGATGAGTATTTGCATGAACAGAATTATTTAATTCAGCGATATGTAAAACATTTATCTATTTTGAACTGAATAGGGAAAGCAATACTTGCATGATAAGATTAAAAATAAATATCACTTGAACAATAAGTGATGATAGGGATACTTGCCTTTGGGTTTTAGTAATTAGTCACACTCGCAAAGACGCATCTATTATGACATTCTGTCTTAAAATATCACCGTCTTTCTTTTTAACACTTCACCGATATGCTGCTCCTGCGATTGCTAGAAGCCAAATATCAAATACCATTCCATTTCATTCTTTATCCAACACCTTGTCCTGATCATTCGAACGATCCGCATCTATAATTAAAAGATATAGCTTTAATCGTATAAACGATAATAACTCGACGAACTGCGCGTCAAAATCCTATTGTCTACCCATACGATAACCCGCATATAAAGAAGATAGTCAAACATAAGACTCTTGACCCACGTACACACATAATTCATATAGAATATAAGCACATAACTCATGTATCACATAATTCATGTCACATATGACTCAGTTCATCAAAATGGTCGATTCGGTACGTTTAAAACTGAAATCGGGTCAAAAATATGATTTATCAATAAATAATTGACACAGAATGATTCGTAAAATAAGTGACCTTTCGAAACAAAAATATTTGGGTCTCGAAAGTATTTTTAATGAAAGCAGAATATTTTTCTAAGTCTAGAGGCGTTCGTTTCGTATTAAACAGACGAACGGTTAATTTATTATGAATTTTTGAACATTTTTCAAAATAAAAATTGGACTCCCAATCATTTTATAATTAAATAATAGGGCTCGAACACCCAAAAATAATTTTATAATAATTACCGAGCTTGCAAAAATAATTTAAAATAATATTTCAAAGTTCGAAACTATTTTTCGGAATTTTTAAATCAAAAATAAATAATTAAATCTAATTAAATAATCAATTAAAATTAATTAATAACTAATTAAATTAATTAATCAATTAATATTTAAATTAATTGACTAATCAAATAATTAATTATCAATTGAAATTAATTAATTAAATAATTTAGATTTATTTTAGAATTAAAAAAAAATTCAGAATAATTAAATAATAAATTTTGGAAATTAAAAATAATTAAAAACCATTTCTGAAAATATTTATAAACAGAAATATAATATCTACTAGTTTTTAAAACAAGAGTCTGATTTTTATAAGTTTTTGAAACCAGAATCTTAAATTTGAAAATATTAGAAACTACAGAGACTCATTTGTAATTTTTAAAAATTGGGTGACTAAAGGTCACCATCTCCAAAAGTCAGGGGCTAAACAGCAATTTATGCAATCGCCGCCCTGACTCGCCGGAAAGGTGGCCGGAGTCTTTAACACAGCCCAGAACTCAATCAAACTCTGCAGATCAGTAATATACACGGCTAGGAACTCCATCGCTGTTTTAAAATTTGCAAACAACATCCCAGACAGCTGGAAAATTGATCGGCGAGGTTTACGATTCCGGCGAGCCCGATCCAATAGTTCAAAAATAAAACTAAATATATGAATCGAATGGTCGTAAGACGATATATATCTCTACGGTCTCCAACTATGCCCAGACTTAATGGATAAAAAATCCGGCCAAAACATGAATTTTCCGGTGAAATCATTCAAGAACACGAAGAACATTTAAATTCAAAAATCAAATCAACTTTTCTATATGTTACTGAACTTATTTTTGAAGTATAATATATGAAATTGACCGGAAAAACATGCTCTACAACATGGAATCATCTAAACACTTAAATAATCATGTCTGCAAAAATTCATATTTTATTCACTAAATAATTCGAATTAAAATAATTAAATAAGAAAAATACCTTGATTCCTCGGCAAAATTGATGATTGATTCAGAAAGAGGATTTCGGGAGCTTCGTTTTGATATGATGCATGCCCGAATCGGAGTCCGATAACGCCTTTGTTCGTACGATTGATTCCCAGGAACGTAGCGGTTTTCTAGGGTTTTCTCTGTATTTACTGTATTTTTTTACTGGTTGCAAATGAATAAATGAAATAAATGAAATAAGAAATAGGCTATTTATATTTACGGAATATTGGTTCGTTCTGGATCATTTTGGAACGTTAAATTAGTTGCTTAGCCGCTAAGTAACTACAAAATAATCCAAAAATAGATTACTTAGCCACTAAGTAACTATAAAAATGATAAAATTTAATACCAGAATTGGATAATCATCAAAACCGGGCTTCTTATAAAACACTTTATACGAAAATAATGTCAAAATATCCCGTCTCTCTAGAATACGGGTTTTGTTGATTTATCGAAATGGTTATTGTATCGAAAATCTTGCGCTGGGCCGCGCACGGGTCAAACCGTAATCCGGATCGAAAAAGTCAAAACACGGAACATGTCCGGAATTACCAGATTAGGTTAGGAAGGAGTTTTCGGAAGAGTTTCGGGTTGTAAAAACGCAAAAACGGTTGAGGTTGAACGATTCCCGGCTTTATAAAATAATTTTGGTAATTATTCAGAAAATAATTAATAATTCATAAATTATTATAAAATCATATAACAATCCAAAAAGTACCAGAAAAAAATATCACAATTATCTATATTTTATTCTGGACATATAAAAATTCAAATACTTAAATAATATCACATATAAACACCCAAACATCAATTCCAATTATCATATAATTCACTAAAATTCACCTAAAATCACATAAATAATTTGAAATTATAATAGTAATAATATTTGAAAATATGGAATATTACATTCGTTGAATTTCATTATCGGTTGAAAATCAAATATTTTTCTGGGTACTTTATATCTCGACATATAATTGTTTAATCTATATCTATTGAATTGCTTTAATCATAGCCGTTAATTCTATACCTTATTCGTCAAATTTACTTACAGTGTGTATGTATATGTCGATGGATAATCTTTAGAATTTCTACAGTTTGTTTTATTTTTAAACGGCTATTTTTGGCAATTTTCATTGAGTACTTTATTGTACTTTTAATTTTTATTTATCTATTTCTGAGAAAGTATAAAAGCCCCTTTCAATTTTTCATTTTACTTTTATCTTTCTCATTATCATCAAAGAAATTTTTACTCTCTTCATCTAAAAAAAAACCTCTTTCTCTGTAACTGCTTTCAATCACAAAAATGGCACATGTAGTCAAGATTATGTCTTAGTCTGGATTTGTCTATGAGAAGAACAACTTCGTGACAGTGGTGGACAAGAACATTGTTGCTTCTGAGGACTATCACAAGATGATGGACTTCATTCGCAACTGTAAATTAAGCCATGCTATGCCTGAGTCTCCAGTAATCTACTGTGAAGTTGTGGAGCAGATCTGGACTACGGCTGTGTACAACTCCAAGGATTAAACCATTGACTTCTCTCTTAAAGGTAATGATTACTATATTAATTGTGATAAAATACAAGATTGCTTCTATTTGCCTGAAAATAACACTAATCTTCCACACACAAACACAGATGTGAGCATTATGCTTATGTCTATGTGATATTCTCTCAATCCTGCCAAATTAGGTGAGATTAGGAGAATGGGCATTAGAAAAGAATGGAGTTTTCTCTATGATTCTTTTATAAAAGCCTTTTCTGGTAAAATTAGCAACTTTTATGCAGTTACTTATTCAATGATTAACATGCTCTATATGCTTTTGAATGGCAAGTACTTTAATTTTAGTAACTCTGCCATGATAGAATTAGGGTATAAATTAGGAGATATCAAGAAAAGGTCAAAGAACATATACTATGCTAGGTTTCTTATAATTCTAGCAAACCATATTTCTAAAGACCTCCTGATTGAGAATCCAACAAATAAGCTTGATTGTTGGGTCCAAGAAAATAGGGTACTTGCTAATTTGAACAGGAACAATTTTTATAGTGAAGTGCCTCTCAACTATCTGGCCAATCAAGGAGACTGTTGGGTTCCGAAGGCATAAAATGCAGCGGATAAACGTAAATAAAACAAAAATTTCGAAACCCAAAAAATAGGATCCATGTATAATTATGGGCAAATTATGGAGATAACGAATCATACCTTTTAAGAGATTAACTTTCACGAACTCAACGGAGATCCTAGCTATCACGCTTTGTGTCTACCTCTCGGAGAAACACCTCTATGGTATCCACACAAGCACCTTCAAGAACGTCTCACGAACTTGACTACGGAATGGATGTACTAGCCTCCTTCTTGACGATCTGAATTGCCTCTGCCTTTCTTTGCTGCTAGGGTTTTCTTAAAAAACGTACAAGCCTCTTTAACCTCTCATTATCTATTTATAATGACTGATTAAAAAGGCCCATAATAGCAAAGCCCAACCCTAGTAGGTATTGGATTAAATAATAAAAACGAATTTCTATTATTTAATTAATAACTAAGTCATACTTAATTATTATGGGCAAAAACATTCCTTTTAATTCGAATTTATATTATCTCAATTAAGTCTTACTTAATTATAATAAAATTCAAATAATCATCAATTAATTTAAATCCATAATTTAAATTAACTATTCCATTAAGTGCTCTATTTGTGCGACCCTATAGGCTATTATTTAATTGGCAATAATTTTATTCTCTAATAAAATTATAAACAATGAGCGGTATCTAGTAATACATCATTGTTACCCAATTAAACAATAATAATCCCTTTAACCATACATATTATAGATTAAACTCGAGGCATGTATTTAGTCATCCTCATCAACATTTAATCCGGGTTTACTTGATCCATGAGTAGATTATCGAGACAAATCATTATTTGAGCATGGCCATGCTTTTATAATCTCACTCAATCAAGAGGCCAATAATATCTCTCCTAATTATAGGAGGGTTAAATCCTTTATCTATCATTCATATTTCTCATACGACTCATGATATACCCGATGTCCACTTTTATCATCACCCGATCAAAAGTAACTTTTAATGTAGTCAAAGTATATTAATCCTCGTATAGAAATATAATGATTTCAAGTCAAAGGATCGTTACACCATTATCACTGTGAGTCTTTCTTATGACTTTATTAAACATGAAGAATCTCACTGTGGGTCTGTCCAGTACCATGTACTCTCACATGTACCTATATATTGACTTTAGTATCCCCATACTTATAACCAATGAGATGTGGTTATCTTGTCAAACAACATATTAGTCTATCTATGTATTATTATTGTCCTATATAATAATACTCGACTAGGGATCTTTAAGAATATGATATATTATATAATCTCAAGTTCAACTCATGTACTTAAACTATACAATTTGTATCATGATTCTAAGGACATTTATTATGCTAACAAAATATCGCAGTAATTAAGGTCATAATAAATACATGTATTGAATGATCAACTGACATAAAGATAAAAGAATAATGTATTGCCTCTAGGGCACCTACAATAACAATCTCCCACTTGCACTAGAGCCAATCACCCATATATCTAATACCCATGGAACTAGTGTGACCATCGTGCTTCTGCTGCGACAAGCCTTTGGTCAGTGGGTCTGCAATGTTATCATTTGTGTGCACTTTACATATGTGTATATCACCCCTTTCATTAATCTCTCGAATAAGGTGAAATCTCCTGAGTATATGTTTAGCCCAGGAGTGTGATCTAGGTTCTTTAGCCTGTGCAATGGCTCCATTATTATCGCAGTATAGATCAATGGGATCTGCGATCGATGGAACCACTCCCAAATCAGAAAAGAACTTTCGAATCCAAACGGCCTCCTTAGCTGCTTCACAAGCTGCAATGTACTCAGCCTCCATTGTAGAATCAGCTACTGTTTCTTGCTTTGAACTCTTCTAGCTTACAGCACCTCCGTTTAGACAAAACACAAAACCAGACTGTGATATAGTATCATCTCTGTCTGTTTGGAAACTTACATCGGTGTAACCTTTTACAACGAGTTTCTCTTCTCCTCCATACACCAAGAATGAATCTTTAGTTCTTTTCAGGTACTTAAGAATATTCTTAACTGTCGTCCAGTGACCTTCACCCGGATTAGACTGGTATCTGCTCGTCATGCTCAAAACATACGAGACATCTGGGCGAGTACATACCATTGTATACATGATAGATCCAATTGCTGAAGCATATGGAACTTTATTCATGTGGTCCTTCTCATCCAATGATTTCGGACACTGGTCCTTAGAGATCGTTATCCCTTGAGACACGGGGACATATCCCCTTTTTGCATTTTGCATCCAAAATGATGCAAAACCTTATCAATGTATGTGCTCTGACTTAGACCGATCATCCTTCTAGATCTTTCTCTATAGATCCTCATTCCTAGAATGTAGGATGCCTCTCCTAAGTCTTTAATGGAGAAATTGCTCCCTAACCAAGTCTTAACAGCCTTTAGAGAAGGTATGTCATTCCCCATTAGTAGTATATCATCAACATATAGTACTATGAATGCCACATAGCTCCCACTAACCTTCTTGTAAACACACGGTTCATCTTCATTTTGAACAAAGCCATACTCTGTGACTATTTCATCAAAACGGATATTCCATCTCTTAGAGGATTGCTTCAATCCATAAATGGATCGACGCAATTTACATACCTTGCCAGCATTCCTTGGATCGACAAAACCCTCAGGTTGTGTCATGTACACATCCTCTTCAAGGATTCCATTAAGGAAGGCTGTTTTGACATCCATTTGCCAGATTTCATAATCATGGAATGCTGCAATGGCAAGTAAAATCCTTATAGACTTGACCATAGCCACTGGTGAGAAAGTTTCATCATAGTCAATACCATGAATTTGTTTGAAACCTTTTGCAACCAGCCTAGCTTTATAGATCTGAACATTTCCATCCATGCCCTTTTTCTTCTTAAAAACCCATTTGCACCCTATGGGTTTTACCCCTTCAGGTGGATCAACCAAAGTCCATACTTGGTTTTCGTACATGGAATATATCTCGGATTTCATGGCTTCAAGCCATCTCTTAGAGTCTGGACTGTTCATAGCATCTTGGTATGTGAGAGGCTCATCTTCATCTATGAGCATCAAATCACCACACTGAGTCATGAGAAATCCATATCTCTCTGGCTCATGGCGAAATCTACCAGATCTACGAACAACCTGTGTTTGTTGAGTATTATCATTATTCTGCTCTTGTTCCACTTCAGGTTCAATGCTATTTTGCGGTTCTCGATCTTCATCGAGATCTATAGTTCTCCCACTGTTTCTTTTGGAAACAAAATCTCTTTCCATGAAGATAGCATCTCGAGCAATAAACACTTTCTGCTCAGAAGGACTATAAAAATAATACGCCTTTGTTTCATTAGGGTATCCTACAAAAATGCACTCTTCGGATTTAGGTCCAAGCTTGTCAGATTCTTGACGTTTCACAAACGCCTTACATCCCCAAACTTTCATAAAGTTCATGCCTGACCGTTTCTCTTTCCATATCTCATATGGAGTCTTTTGAACCTTCTTAGTAGGAACACGGTTAAGTGTGAAAGCCATTGTTTATAGAGCGTAACCCCAGAAACTAATTGGAAGATCTGCATGACTCATCATCGATCGCACCATGTCCAACAAGGTGCGATTTCTCCTCTCTAAAACTCCATTCCATTGAGGTGTTCCTGGCGGAGTGAGTTGTGATACAATACCACACTCTTTCAAATACTCTCTAAATTCGGTGCTTAAGTATTCACCCCCACGATCGGATCGTAAGATCTTAATACTTGCATCTCCGCCAATTTGCTTCTCTACTTCAACCTTGTATTCTTTAAATTTTTCAAAAGAATCGGATTTGTTCTTCATAAGATATACATATCCATATCTACTGAAATCATCAGTAAATGTTATGAAGTAGTAGTAGCCTCCTCTAGCCATTACACGCATTGGGTCACATATATCACTATGTATTAGCTCCAGACGTTTAGTGGCCCTTTGACCCTTACCAGTGAAAGGGGCTTTAGTCATCTTACCAAGCAAACAAGATTCGCATTCTTGGTATGATTCAAAATCAAACTTATCCAAGTATCCATCCTTATGTAATTTGGATATGCGTTTCTCATTTATGTGACCTAGACGATAATGCCAGAGGTATGTTTGATTTGAGTCATTCATTTTAAGTCGTTTGTTTTCTATATTACAGACAGGGTTATCTAAATCAAGAACATATAAACCATTAATTAACGCGCAACACCATAGGTTAAATCATTCAAAGCAAAAGAGCAACTGTTGTTCTTTATTGTAAACGAAAAACCTTTCTTGTCCAAACAAGAAATAAAAATAATGTTTCTGCGAATCGCAGGCACGTAAAAACAGTCTTCTAGTTCTAAAACAAGCCCAGAGGGCATAGATAAATAATAAGTCCCTACAGCTAAAGCAGCAACTTTTGCTCCGTTGCCTACTCTTAGGTCCACTTCTCCCTTAGCCAAAGTTCTACTTCTCTGCAGGCCCTACACATTTATACAAATGTGAGAAGCACATCCAGTATCAAATACCCAAGATGTAGAAATAGACAAATTGACTTCTATAACATAAATACCTGATCCAGAAATCTGAACTGTTTTCTTTTTCTTCAGATCCTCCAAGTAAATTGGACAGTTTCTCTTCCAGTGACCATCTTTCTTACAGTAGTGACATTCACCCTTGGCCACACCACCTTTAGGCTTTAAAGCCTGTTTGGGACCTGACTTTGGCTTGGGTGTAGAATCAGATCCAATCTTCTTCTTACCCTTCCATTTGCCCTTCCCTTTGGCCTTACCTTTATTTCCCACCATCAGTATGGGAGCAGGTTCAGCTGTCTTCATGTTGGTCTCATATGTTCTCAACATATGCAACAATTCAGTAGGTGTTTTGTCAAATTCATTCATATTGTAGTTCACAACAAACTGAGTGAATTTTTTGTTCAAAGAATTCATGATTAGGTCAATACCAGTTTCCGGACCAATCGGGAAACCCAAAGTTTCAAGGTACTCAATGTAACCAATCATCTTCAGAACATGTGGGCCAACTGGTTCACTCGCCCCTTGTTTGCAATTAAAAAGTGACTTACTCGTGTTGAACCTTTCTTGACGAGTTTGGCTTGCAAACATGCTTTGCAAGTGCTCATTGATAGTATATGCATCCATATGCACATGCTGTCTTTGAAGCTCAGCACTCATAGTTGCCAACATAAGACATGCAACATCATTTGCATCATTCTCATCCCTTGTGCGTGCTGCTCGTTCAAATTCCTCTGCCAGTCTAGGAAGTTGTTTCCTCCTGTCAGCTTGTCCTTCTCAAGGACTGAACGTACGGATAGTGTGTTTGTGTTGTTTGCCATTACTCAGTATCTACAATAATAAAAGCGCAAAATAAACATTAGATTGTCTGAGTTAAAATTTTATGTTCATATGATTATGATATATTCATAATATATCTCCCACTATTTTTTTATCAAATTAATAGCCCTAACTATTAATTCGGAAAGTATATCCCATAAATCTTTCTAGTGAGCCAAGATCCATATTTCGTCATGTTCTAAGTCAACCACTGGTATCCTTAAAACATGATTATTTAGGTAGACAATAGTTGTCAATTATATCATATATAATTCTTGGATAATTTGGTGAACAACAATTGATCTTATCTATCTAATAGATTTTTAACCAAACTCTATGCTTCTAAGTTCATAATAGTTGAATATAACCGTTTATATTCACCTTATTATGATGACTCAGTTAAGTTAGACCCAATGATACAACGTCCGAATATAACCGTTTATATTCGTCGCATTTCACCATGATAGATAGGAGTCCCCTGCCACTGACAGCCCTTCCCCTTATCGATCTAGGATTTAATGAGTGTTCATTCATTGGAAAGCATCTGATTAAAACTTAATATTTTTACTTAGGGATTTTTAATTTAGAACGATCATGATCCCATCATAAAGAGATTCCCAATTTTTCCTTGAATAAAATACTTCAAATCAATACTCGTCAATGGTTTGATTTCCAGGTAGTGGAGGAGTCACATCGGTCTCGCTTAAAACCCACAGCCTTACAAGTTCTATGAACCCGTTGTTGACAAAATCGCCCCATGTCAGAAATAAAGAAAATTCATATTTTATTCCGTGTTTCATAAACACGAGAATCTCATGATCGTTTGTTAATTTTAAATCTTGAGTCGTTACAGATTTTATCTTGTTTAAAGGCATGGCATGGGTGATGTATCTAATACATACATGCATCATTAATCTAATTAAAACATGCATTTTCTACTCTACACATACTATTTATACATCATATGAAAAGTACGTAAAGTAAACGTGCAATAGTTATGGCCCAATCCTATGTGATCTTTTCAGGCTAATGAAAAGATCAAGGTCAATCTATGGTGTAAAAATAACTATTACATATGTCTTCTCTATTGCTTCCATTGTCTCCTTGGCCTCCATAGGATGCCTCCTCTTTCCCTTGTCCTTCTTGGATGTTACATTAAGAATTATACTAATGAACTTACAAAAGAACTCGAGTTACATTCGAGATAAAACAACTACAAATAGAAAACGACATGCAAGTCGTATTTATTACAAACCAAAACAATAAACCATTAAAACTCAGGTCTTAAGGCCATAACTATGCACCATGCTCAAGTAACCATTAAAGAACATGATAGATCATATAAAGATGACATACTATTTATCACTTATCATGATCCAATCAAGAATAATAAATAAGTAAAGCATATGTCATAAGCACAAATTAGAAACAAAACCCTAAGCACGCGGATCGACCTCTGCGGTGAGGTCGCTGGGGGGGTTCGGGGGGGGGGGGCAGCGAGCCCCCTGATGGCGGAAATTTTTGCAAAATCAAGTATCAGAATACTAGCAAAACATGTATCAGAATACTATTCCAGAAGCATGTAACAGTATACACATGATCCATATCCCAGTTACCAAAAACGTGTATCAGTATACATATTTTAAGAGATCGCATACATATGAGTTATGGCAGATCTTAAACATACTAGTATCATCATATAGATCATTAACAGATTCATCATATCATTCATATAACATAACTGTTATCATGGCAGACTCATATAACATAACTGTTATCATGGCAGACTAATCACACATGCATACTTGTAAAAATACAGTAAACACGTAACCAAATCAGCCCCTTATACACGTAGCTCTGATGCCATTGTTGGGTTCCGAAGGCATAAAACGCAGCGGATAAACGTAAATAAAACAAAAATTTCGAAACCCAAAAAACAGGATCCATGTATAATTATGGGCAGATTATGGAGATAACGAATCATACCTTTCAAGAGATTAACTTTCACGAACTCAACGGAGATCCTAGCTATCACGCTTTGTGTCTACCTCTCGGAGAAACACCTCTATGGTATCCACACAAGCACCTTCAAGAACGTCTCACGAACTTGACTACGAAATGGATGTACTAGCCTCCTTCTTGACGATCTGAATTGCCTCTGCCTTTCTTTGCTGCTAGGGTTTTCTTAAAAAACGTACAAGCCTCTTTAACCTCTCATTATCTATTTATAATGACTGATTAAAAAGGCCCATAATAGCAAAGCCCAACCCTAGTAGGTATTGGATTAAATAATAAAAACGAATTTCTATTATTTAATTAATAACTAAGTCATACTTAATTATTATGGGCAAAAACATTCCTTTTAATTCGAATTTTTATTATCTCAATTAAGTCTTACTTAATTATAATAAAATTCAAATAATCATCAATTAATTTAAATCCATAATTTAAATTAACTATTCCATTAAGTGCTCTATTTGTGCGACCCTATAGGCTATTATTTAATTGGCAATAATTTTATTCTCTAATAAAATTATAAACAATGAGCGGTATCTAGTAATACATCATTGTTACCCAATTAAACAATAATTAAATCGTGATTAGATAAAACCTTTCGTGATTAATGTTTTTCGTGTAATATAATCCCTTTAACCATACATATTATAGATTAAACTCGAGGCATGTATTTAGTCATCCTCTTCAACATTTAATCCGGGTTTACTTGATCCATGAGTAGATTATCGAGACAAATCATTATTTGAGCATGGCCATGCTTTTATAATCTCACTCAATCAAGAGGCCAATAATATCTCTCCTAATTATAGGAGGGTTAAATCCTTTATCTATCATTCATATTTCTCATACGACTCATGATATACCCGATGTCCACTTTTATCATCACCCGATCAAAAGTAACTTTTAATGTAGTCAAAGTATATTAATCCTCGTATAGAAATATAATGATTTCAAGTCAAAGGATCGTTACACCATTATCACTGTGAGTCTTTCTTATGACTTTATTAAACATGAAGAATCTCACTGTGGGTCTGTCCAGTACCATGTACTCTCACATGTACCTATGTATTGACTTTAGTATCCCCATACTTATAACCAATGAGATGTGGTTATCTTGTCAAACAACATACTAGTCTATCTATGTATTATTATTGTCCTATATAATAATACTCGACTAGGGACCTTTAAGAATATGATATATTATATAATCTCAAGTTCAAGTCATGTACTTAAACTATACAATTTGTATCATGATTCTAAGGACATTTATTATGCTAACAAAATATCGCAGTAATTAAGGTCATAATAAATACATTTATTGAATGATCAACTGACATAAAGATAAAAGAATAATGTATTGCCTCTAGGGCACCTACACTAACAGAGACACCTCAGGTAACTGAAGTAACTGTTTCTGTCACAACTCTTTCCCAGTCTCTAGTTTCTTTGCATTCAACTGTGGTTATGGCATCTGTGACTGTGACCAAACAGATTCCTACGCAACCCAAAAAACCAAAAAATTCTAAATCCAAATCAAAGAAACAACACTCTAATTTATCTCAATAGAAGCTAGTTTTAAAAACTACCACAACACAAGAGGGGAGTGCAAAGGGTGGTGAGCAAGGTGAGGGACATGATGAACATAAAAGAAGCCCTAAGGATAAGGTGAGAGAGGTTAGTGAATCCCAACCTAGCCACATAACAGTCTCCCAACAAGTTGTGGTGATTAATAAGGAAAGTAGCACATTGCTAGTTGCATCCTCCCAACAAGATGTAACTATTGAAAATAGCTCATCTCCAAGAGCACAAAACAAAAGGGGTAGGAACACTACATGCAACACTCAAACCTACATTAGAAAGAAGAAATTAAAAAATTTGGGGGAGTCATAGGGTACACACACAGTGCCAACTACATTCAAAGACTCAGTTAATGCACCATCCCAAATTCAGGTTGATGTGGCTCCAATAAATATGGAGTCATAGCTAAATTCTCTTATAATCGAAACACCTCACACACACAATTCTCCCACAAACTCACTGGATGTGAATATGATAAACACATCAATTCCTGATTCTCCATCTTTGAAACTCATGGAGGAGCCAAAATCTAAATCAAGTGATCATCATCTTATTGATGATTTGTTGGCTCACTTTCCCTTTCTTTCTGAAACTACTGATAAATCTGTGTATAATCTCAAATCAATCACCACAGATTCAACAGTAGTTTCAACTCCTAACCCTTTCATTTTTGCCTCTTCAACGTATATTTCTCATCCGTTGATCAGTGATTGTCCTTCGACGAATATGCCTAACAACAATCATTTGTCGACATTCACGACTGCTATTTCGACGGATGTCTCTCATCCGTTAGAAGTCTCTACACAGCTTGAAATTTTTAAACTTTTGACCAGTGTAGATAACTTAGTAGTTGTTCAATCACTCTTAGGATTGATGGAAGTGAGTGACTTGAGTGAGAGGTTGAGTTGCTCTCAGGCAAAATGAGAGGAAAAGAGTGAAATTCATCATGATATTTTTCCAGCATGGAAAAAGTGAGTGAGAGGAGTCCCACCTTAGATGGAGAAGGTGAGGGTGTGATGGTGAGTAGCCAAGAGAAGCCCTTGATGCAAAAATAGAGAGAAAATGAGAGAAAGGTGGGTATAAAAGAATTTGAAGATCCCATTTCTAGTGAGTTAATGGATGTCAATGATGCAGATAAAGAGAAACTATTTCAACAAGAATATCAAGTTGTTCTAGATTCTGTCTCTTTTGATGCTAAGGCATTTACTCACCATGTTCCAGCATATCAGATTCTAGATAAACAGGGCAATGAGGATGCTAAAAAGACTCTAAACTTGGTGCACACTACATCTTCTATGCTAAGGGGAAAGGATGCAATCTATTCCCTTCCACCTACAGCTGGTGATGATTTTGATTATCCTTCTGGTGCATCTGGTGATTCAATTGGGGATGAATCTCTTCGAGATGATGCTGAAGAGGTAGGCAGGAACATAGGGGGAGTTGCAGACACTCCAGCCTGGATATTCACAAAAGACTGCAACTATCATCATTTCAAATCTACCTTGTTCAAGCTCATCCATAACACTCAATCTGCCATTCAAGCCACCAATAATGCCATCACCAAAATTCTTCTACAGGCCCATCTTGAGTCTCTTCAATTGCATAAAATTCAAGCTCTAAAAACAAAATCAAGATGTGGATGAACTCAAGAATTCTATTGAGCTAGTCAATCAGGATCTCAGTAAGAGACTAGATTCCAAACATCTTGAGTCAACCATGACAGACATACACCAGAAGCTCAAGAAGGAATCTGATTTAAATAGAAAGGTTGAGGATTTGGGTTCAAGACTATCAAAAGTGGAGACCTCAATTGCTCAAATCCTTACCAATCAAAAAACTCAAACTCTTCTACTACATCAACTGGTGACATCTCAAACTTCGACCCCTGCCTTAGTTGATGATAACAAAAAGGAGGAGAAGGATGTGCATGTTCAAGTTAGTAAGGTAATAGTTCCAGCCATTACCTTCACAAAAGCCACCAATATTTGATAGTATTGATCTAATCAATATAACATCAACTGAACTCAAGTTGAAAGAGCAAAATAAGAAAATTGATGAAAGAATTGAGAAGGAATTTGGTCCAATTGCCAATCAAGACAAATCTGTTAAGCACTCCACTCAATTAAGACCAATTCCAGTAGATGAAATGAAGTTGGGAAACATGGAAAAAGGTCAAACCTCATCTAAAAGACATCAACAAGCCATTGTGAGTTTGAAGCCTAAGAAACACTCATCAAAACACTCAATAAAAAATCCAATGGACCTAGTCTATTAAACTCCTAAACCTGATAAAAATAAGCTGCTTAGTCACTCTATTGCAAATCACAAAGATTCAAAAGACTCAGTTTTAAAGAAAAGGATAACAAAGATCTACAGGCATGGAAAACTGATTTGTGTGATGGCTGGACATCCTCAATTTGGAGAAGCCAAAAGAGAAGAGAGATTGAGGCTCAAATATTATAAAAAGCAGGTTTTCCTAGAAGCAAAGGAACAAGCTGAAAAGCCTGCTACCAAGTTAGAAACTGAGAAGCCTGCTAAAATAACTAAAACTGAGAAGAATGAGGAACCAAAGCAGAAATCTGTGAAAAGGGTAAAGGAGAGACCCAAAAGGAAGCTGATATTTGAAGAAGAAAAGGAAGAACCAAAGCCAACTCAGTGTACTACCACAAATCAACCAACTATTCCCACAATGGAGCAAGTTGAAATCAAGGTCCATCCCGGTGTGAACTTTCATGGTGAGCCAATCATCCCAATTCCAACCACTTCAAAAAGAAGAAATAATACAGCAAGCAAGCAAGTCAAGTATGTCCCATTCCAATCAAAAGCCTCATCCAAACCCAAGCCAACAGTCAACAAAGGAGATCAACTATTTATTTGTGACATAAAGGAATTTTCAGACATCAACCTTTACCTGAGAATCCTAGAAAGATTGGTGTTCAGGTACAGGGGTGGAAAGGAAATCACATGGCCTCTGCATAGGATTCTCAATGAAGGCTACAACATATTGGTGAAAGTATTCTCTTCAATGATGAAGGATTTTGGTTTCACCAAGGTGGAAAAAACAGAGGTACTCAACAAAATTCAACAAATAAGACAAAGCATGAGAGATCTAGATGCACTTCCAAGAATCTTAACTATTCCTCACACTGTAAGTAGAGTGCACTTGAGGCCATACTGGTTGATGGAGTTTAGAGATGGAATAAATACTAGAAGATTCTTCAGACTAGAAGACCAGCTAAAAATATCAAGCAGTGAGACTCTCAAGGAAATGCAGGAGATGCTGGATCTATCTAATGAAGATGAATCTGAGTTCAACAGACAAATCCAACACCAGATAGAAGAGAACAATGAGAAGCTGGGAAAGAAGACTAGACACTCAAGGAAAAAGAATTAATTTGCTTAGTCTAGATGAGCATCTTGAACAAGGCTTGTGAAATTTCTGTGAACTTTCTTCTATCAATTTTCAATAAAATTTGCAGCACTTATCATTTTTATCTACTATTGAATGATCATTTTGTATAAGGTATTTTGTTATCATCAAGTCCTCCTAAATTTATGCCTACAATTCTAGTAGACATAAATTGGGGGAGATTGTTAGGAATATGTTGTAGGCTTGTTGATATTTCACCAAAATACCTGGGTAGATTTAATTAAGTGTGTTTGTAACTTTCAATGGATAATCTTACTTTTTCATCCATTGAAAGAGTAGCTTATGTTTAAATATGTTTTTGTAACACATTCCTGTATACTGTAATGTCTTAGAGAATTAGAGGTTGTAGGATATTCTAAGTCATGTAGACTATTAGAATGCTATGCAAAATAGGTTGGTTAATTGTAAATATTAGATGCCTTGTATTTTTGCATAAATAAAATTGTGTCAACTACTATGGGAATACTTTCAACGGATGATTCTACAAGGCTTCGACGGATGACTCAAGATACTCTCAACGGATGATCCAATAGAGACTTAATGGATAATCTACAAAGTCTCGACGGATAACAAACTTAAATAATAGTTGATAGTGACTTGACAGTCACATGGGTTGATTGTATATAAAAGGAATGTGGCAACCTAGTTGCAGGATTATGAGAACAAAGAAACATTTCCATGCTTACTTGAAGAAATACAAATATGCTGGATAGAGAGATGAAGAAATATATGATTAGACATATACATTTTATTTTATATATTTGTCTTTTTCATATATAACTTGGCGATATATAAACCAAGAGTAGCAGGTAGATTAAGTATTGATTGAACTGAGAAATAGAAAAAGCTACAACTGTTAGGAATTTCTCTGTTCTTTCTTTGTAACTTTACCTGTAAGCAGCTGTGTGCATTCTTACATCACAGAGTTCTCAATCAATATATATATATATATATATATATATATATATCTATGTGAAAAAGATCAATCCACCAGATTTTTTTAAAATCTTTGTGTTTAATTACTTTGTGTCTTGAATATATATATATATATATATATTTCATTTACGCACACTTGTATATTCAAACGCATATATATTTTGGCAAAGAGTTTTCTTAATTTTCAAAAGAAACCAATAATTACATTCAACCCCCCTTCTGTAATTCTACTGATAGATTGTTTAGGAATAACAGGAATCTCAGAAAAGAAAATGAGAAGTTTTTACAAACTTTGCATGTGATCTTGGATGCTGAAGAAGAAGAAACATTCCATTTTCGTGCAAGATAGATTGAAGGGATACTCAAAGCAACATATCAGGATGCAATCCAGCTTCATCTGACAAGTGTCATGAGAAAGAGAATGAAAATAGCAATCCTGAACCTCGAATACTGTAATATATAATGTCTAGCAAGCATTGTAACTTGGTGATATATAAACCAAGTAGGAACAAATATTTCACTTATGAAATAGGTTTTACATTCTCAGAGAGCTTTAGAGAAAGATATATTACTCTGAGTGAAACACTGTAAGCCGCAGTTGTGAAATTACACTTGTAATTATAACATATTATTTCTTCAAAAATAAACCTCGGGTGGCAAGTCGAAAACAAACAACCTGAAATTATAAACATCTGTATTCATGTTTCATCTCCCAAATACGAATTAACTTGAAAATTTTAATTTGTATTCAATCCCCCCCATTCTACAAATTAACTTAAGTTGATTGTTAGTGAATAACACTTGTTGGCTTGGATAAGTTGTCGGGGACTGAGGGATGTTAATCTCCAGTTCACTTACTTGAACTTCAGAAATATTTTCATATTCGGTTTCTTGATAAAAAAAACTTGATATATCTCGCGTACTTGATCTTTTCATTGTGTTAATGTGGAAGCAAGTATGGACCACTAGAAAAAATGATAAATTTTTAAAATAAAAACTCATTACGACATTTCAACAAACACCTTGTAGCCTATACTTTTCTTTATCAAATTGTAAATTTTGATGAATCTAATAAAACATAATACTTGTGAAGATCCTAGAGAATGAATTAATATGATAAATTTATATTTTCATGATTTAAAAATAAATATGAAAATTTGGGTTGAAGGTAGAGAAAAAGTGATTTACGAAAAAAGTAACGAGAGATATTAAAAAACTAGGGAGAAGTCATCTATCTACGTTATAATTATAACTTCAGGGACAATAATTTTGTTAAGATGATGCAGGCCTTATAGGAAAACCCATCAAATGAAGCCAAAGCCCGCAACAAATATTATAAACATATTTGACTAGAAATATTAAAAAAAATTAAAAAATAAAATAAAAACAATGGTGGGTCAAATGACACACCTTGAATAATTGTACGTCCGTCAATATTTGGATGTGATAAAATATCATCGAGTAAATATATTCCATTATTTTAATGATATTATTTACGTAGATCTCATTATCTTTTTCAAGTCACATAAGCACCTGCACCGAAAGGTCCACGTGCATCTATTATAATTTTCAACCACCTAGATAATTTACTTAAAACTTTTTAATTAATAAATTTTCGGGATGAGCGAGAATCGAAGCCCAGGACCTAGGAAGATAGAGGATAAACTTTTAATCACTTAAACAATCCAACCGTGCTCAACATCATTGATCTCTTATTCAATACATGTTGATAGTATTAAAATTTGAACATTAAATTAAATTTATAATCTAAGCAAAATTTCACAAAAGAAAGGGCATAGTTGCTGTTTTTATCCCTTGTTACATTTATAAAGTAATTACTGTAATTGAATTTTCTTAAAATTTTGGGCTACATCCATGCTTTTATCGAGCCGGAGTGAGATTTTTCTTGAGTTTTCTTAGCCTGCTTACTTAAGGCCCTTGGGCCTAAAATTATTTATGCCTCCAAAGGTTACTCTGATTTTAGATGGGATTTTATAGCTTAACCCTTATTATGTAATACTTTTTACCATTCTACTGCCTTCTCCTTTTTCTCATCACGCTTCCCCCCGTTGTTCCTTTCTGACCTAAAAGAAGATAAATACAGTCTAAAATTTCATATTTATTTTTTCTTGAGCATGATATTCTGTTTGAATTTGTCTTTGGTATTAATAAAACTGAGAAGTGGAACCTTTCCTAAACCCAATCACAATTAACGTATATATTAATATAGAAATATAGAAAATAGTCGTTCTTTGATTTTGATTGAATTTTGGGATTATGATAGATTAACTATTAAATTTTTATTTATATTGTTATTTTCTAATGCAAATCTTTAAAATCCTATCAGATATAAGTTGATTCCCTATTTACATTGGTTTCTTTTTCTCAAATCCATATATATAAGTTGAAATATAGGCTCCTTTCCCAAATCCAAGTATATTTTAAATCTATAAGAATGTTTAAATTTGATGGGTAAATATTTTTAGCATTACTTATCTATCTTATCTTATATTTTTATTAGATTTATGCCCACAGAAAATAATGAAGAAGGTGCTCCAAAAATGGCATATATTTACAGGTAATTTTTTATTTATTAAATTTAATTATTAGAAAAAGTATGATAAAAATTAATTTAACTATAGCTTCATTGTTAATATAGTAGTCATGTAATGAATCTATCTAACACGGATAAAACCCCTGAACAATGACATTATAGGATTTTGCATGTTCATGTGAACCGCTTGCTTGCAAACTTGACACATTTTACGGGAAAAGTGAATGAATTTTAGGCTGATGCACATGTGTAAAGCAAATGTGGAATGTGAGAATTTTTTCTCATTTATTTTCTTCGCTGTAATTAGTGAATTATTTCGTGGTGAGAAATGAAAATAAAGAATTAATATATATATGTATGGGTAGCACTTTACGGAGAAACTCTTAGAGAATCGTGGAGAATTATTATTTAAAAAAATATAATATATATAATTTACTTCATTTTTCATCATATATAGTTACAAATTTTATTACCTAAGTTGGACAATTTTTTTATTTAAATATCATTGAAATTTAGTATAAAATTTAAAATTGGTTATATAGTAGAATCACACTTATTAAAATTATTCCAGTGTAGATCAAATTTAAAAATTACTTTTTCAAAATTTAATTATTAAATTTTTTATTATATTCAAATATAATTATTATTTTTAGAAAGTATCGAATTTTATATTTTTTAAAATAAAATTTTACAATTTGTGATAATATTCTGTAATAGAACCAACGGTTCTGATAGGGACAAATAAATTATGCTTGTATAATTAAATACTGCATTAATTGTACAAGTTGTGGGCTGCTAGGCCCAATAAAAAGATATATGATACTCAGATCAGAAAGGTTAAGCCTGATGGACCAGATTAGGCCTGATGGAATAAAAAAGGCCCAAAAGCCCTGATTATTAATTAATTTCGTAATTAATTAATAAGGGAAAAATCAGATGTTGAGAAGAGTCCCGATAAGGATATAAATCCTTAGAGATTAGCCTCAAGGGGACCTAAAAGGATAAAGAATCAGTTTCCTACTATCTAGGACTCTTCAGAGTCCATTCTAATTATGAGACTTGCCCACCAAGTCTCCTATACCAAGTCCAATTCAAGGACTCCCAACATCTATATAAGGGGTCTCACCCCACAGATCAGAACTACGTTTTTTGGCTTGATTCTCTAATTCACAGAGATACGTAGGCATCTCGTAAAGGCAGATTGAGCCACGAAACACGAGAGCAGCCATTAAAGGCCTTGAACTCCTGAATCTTAGTAATAAATACAGCAAATAATAACCTTAGTTTTTTATCCATAACATTTGGCGTCGTCTGTGGGAAAACGCAACAACAACCATGGCGAGAACACGGAGAACAATTGGAGCTCTAGAGGAAGGAACACCATCAGAGACAACCCAGGTGATTTCATCAACCGTTGAGGTTCATCCCCATTCAACTTATGCATCTACTCAGGGGGAAGCCCAGACAGGGGCAACTCATCCTCAGCCACAAGGGACAACTCCCCCGACTATTCAAGGTACGAATCCTCAAGTTCAACAAGTACATATACCTGTGAATTCTCGACCCGTCGGGTATGAATATTCAACTATTGTTACTACTAACCCCCCTTATGGGATACCCCTTCACCCTGAGGTTGGAGGAAGCGGATATGCTGGGCGAAGCGAAGCACGAGGGCAGTCGCCCCCCTATATACGAGGTTTGGGTCCTATCCCTGAGGATCAGGAATTTTCTGGTCCTTACAGTGAAAGAGACTCTGAATCTTCGGATGATGAAGTGGCCCCGAGAAGGAGGCGTCCTGGAAAAGAGCCAATGGCCGATGGAAGGCAACGCCCCCAAAGCACCCCAGGGGCGAATCCCCAAGAAGTGCAGGAAATGATCAGGGCTCATGAGGCTGAAATCCAAAGGCTGAGGCGTGATTTGGAGGCTCACCAGGCCCCAGATACCTCTTAGGGGGAGAAATCCTCCTCCTGTCATAGACCTGGATGGTCCGGTAAGAAGAAGGGCTGCTGTTCCAAGAACTGATCCAAGCAATCTCCTTCCCCTTGGAGATCCTGATGATCCAACTCCACCCTTCACAGAAGAGATAATGAATGCCCATATCTCGAGGAAATTCAAGATGCCCACTATAAAAGCCTATGATGGCACGAGAGACCCCGCTAATCATGTTAGGACATTCTCTAATGCACTGCTGCTGCAACCCGTGAATGATGCTATAAAGTGTCGGGCCTTCCCTCAAACCCTGTCGGGTATGGCTCAAAGATGGTACAGTCGCCTGCCCCCAAATTCTATTGGATCGTTCAGAGAATTAAGTCAGGCTTTTATTAAGCAATTCATCAGTGGAAGAGTCCATGAGAAAAGTTCAGCATCCCTTATGAGTCTTGTGCAGGGAGCTAAGGAATCCTTGAGAGATTACCTGAATCGTTTTACAAAGGAGACTTTAAAAGTCCCAGACCTTGATGATAAGGTAGCCATGATAGCACTACAACAAGGAACCAGGGATGAGTTTTTCAAGATGTCCTTGGCCAAACGTCCCCCTGAAAACATGTTGCAACTCCAAGAGAGGGCAGGGAAGTATATCAAGGTTGAAGAAAGCATGAGGAAGACCGTGGCAAGTAATGAGCCCACTGGAGGCAAGAAGCGAAAAACTGATTTAGAATATATTGCAAAGGACAAATATCCTAGAACCGAACAAAACCCTGATTCAACCCCCAAGAAGGGAGGACATGGGCAAAAGTTCACTGAATACGCTAAGCTTAATGCTCCTAGAAGTCAGATTTTGATGGAGATTGAGAAAGACAGAGATGTTCGCTGGCCTAAGCCCTTGAAGGCTGATCCCGCCAAGCTAGATAAGAGCAAGTATTGCAGGTTTCACAAAGATGTTGGCCATGACACCGATGAGTGTAGGCAATTGAAAGATGAAATTGAGTTCCTCATTCGAAAAGGAAGATTGAACAAATACACTGGAGAAGGAGGGGATAGGAATAATAATGGAAGGAAGAACTTTGAGGATCGTAGGAGGGACCAAAACGATCAGGGGCAAAACCCCCAGCCTAGAGGACCAGTTATAAACACCATTTATGGAGGGCCGAGACCTCGAGGGCCTGTGATAAACACGATCTTTGGAGGTCCAACTGCTGATGGATTGTCCAAAAATTCCAGAAAGGCATATACTAGAGAGGTTATGCATATTGTTGGAGAAGCCCCGAAGAGGGCCAGGACAGAAGTAACATTGGCTTTTGATGATTCCGACCTAGAGGGTGTGAAGTTTCCCCATGACGACCCGCTGGTCATAACACCAATAATAGGAAATAGCCCGGTTAAGAGGGTCCTTGTGGATAATGGTGCTTCTGTGGATATCTTCCTCCACGACACCTTTCTAAGGATGGGGTATAACGACTCCCAGTTGACACCAACCGACATGCCGATATATGGATTTGCTGGAGTAGAATGTCCTATGGAAGGGATAATCAAATTGCCAACCACCATAGGTACGGAGCCAAGGCAAGCAACGCAGATGCTGGATTTCGTGGTGGTAAAGGCTAGTTCAACTTATAATGCTATCATGGGGAGAACAGGGATACATGCCTTCAAGGCAGTCCCCTCTTCCTACCATTCAGTCATGAAGTTTCCCACCCGAAACGGGATTGGAGAAGAGAGAGGAGATCAAAAAATGGCTAGAAGCTGTTATGTGGCCTCTTTGAGGGCAGATGGAGTCGGGGGGCAGGTTCTTCCTATTGAAGATATGGATGTTCGAGAAAATGATGAGAATAGAGAAAGGCCAGCAGAAGAATTGATTTCGGTTCCTTTAGACCCCGAGAATCCTGAGAGGATGACTTTCATTGGAGCCACATTAGAGGAGCCCCTTAGAGGGAAGTTAGTGAAATTTTTGCAAGAAAATAGTGATGTGTTTGCATGGTTAGCAGCTGATATGCCAGGCATAGACCCGGAGTTAATTACTCACAAGCTAAACGTGGATCCAAGCCGGAAGACAGTGAAACAAAAGAAAAGAAATTTTGCCCCGGAAAGACAAGAGGCTATAAAGCAGGAAGTAGAAAAGCTCTTAGAGGCTGGTTTCATTGAGGAGATTCAATTTCCGGAGTGGTTAGCAAACCCTGTAATGGTGAAGAAGGCTAATGGAAAGTGGAGGATGTGTATAGACTTCACTGATCTGAATGATGCATGCCCCAAAGACTGTTTTCCGCTGCCTAGAATTGATACTTTGATTGATGCCACTGCTGGACATGAGATGCTGAGTTTCATGGATGGATTTAGCGGATACAACCAGATCAAAATGCATAAGGATGACATTCCAAAGGTATCATTTATCACTGACTTTGGTGTTTATTGTTATCTTGTTATGGCGTTTGGTCTCAAGAATGCAGGAGCCACCTATCAAAGGTTGGTGAATAGAATTTTTAAGGATCTTATTGGTAAGACTATGGAAGTCTATGTTGATGACATGTTAGTCAAGAGTCTGGTAAATACTGATCATATAGCCCATTTAAGGGAAGCGTTTGAGGTCCTGAGGTACCACAAGATGATGTTGAATCCTACGAAGTGTGCTTTCGGAGTAGGATCTGGAAAATTCTTGGGACTGATGGTCTCAAAGAGGGGAATTGAGGCTAACCCGGATAAGATAAAGGCGATCCTGGACATGGAACCACCAAAAACTGTTAAGGATGTTCAGAAGCTTACAGGAAGGGTTGCTGCGCTAGGACGATTCATCTCCAAGTCGGGGGACAAGTGTTTGTCATTCTTCAAATCACTAAAGAGCATCAAAGACTTTGTATGGAGTGAGGAAAACCAGAAGGCATTTGAAGAGTTAAAGAAGTATATGGCCCAGGCCCCGTTGTTGGCCAAGCCAGTTCTGAGAGAAATTTTATTCTTGTACTTGGCTGTTTCAGAGAGCGCCTTGAGCGCGGTGTTGGTTAAGGAAGAACTGAAAGTCCAGAAACCCGTATACTATGTCAGCAAAATTTTGCATGGTGCTGAGTTGAATTATTCAACTATAGAGAAATTCGCTTTAGCCTTGGTAATGGCTTCAAGAAAGCTGCGTCCTTATTTTCAAGCTCACCAGATTGAAGTGCTAACAAATCAGCCACTGAGAAATATCATTCACAGTCCCAAGGCAAGTGGGAGACTGATTAAGTGGGCAATAGAGTTGGGAGAGTTTGATCTCAAGTATAAGCCATGTACGGCTATAAAAGCCCAGGCACTAGCTGACTTCGTGGTGGAATGTACCATACCCAACCAAGAAGTCGGGGGGCAGGAAGATACCATACCTCAAGACAAGGGAGTCGACAATGGGGACAGGGAGAAGGATGATAAGGAGAAAGAATATTGGGTTTTCTATTTTGATGGAACATCAAAAACAAATTCCAGTGGAGCAGGGTTGGTTTTGCAAAGCCCTGATGGGTTCTTAATTGAGTATGCTATGAAGCTAGATTTTCCAACCACAAACAATGAGGCAGAGTATGAAGCCCTGATAACTGGCCTTGGTCTAGCTGGGACACTTAGAGTCAAAAACTTAAAGGTCCGTGGAGACTCGAAGCTGATCATATCCCAGGTAAAGGGAGAATTTGAGGCAAGGGATGATACGATGGCTAAGTATGTCCGCCTATTAAGGGCTGTGATGACCCAATTTAATGAATGCCATATTGAACACATTCCAAGGGAAGAAAATGTTAAGGCAGATGCGCTATCAAAGTTCGCTTCGTCTGAGATTGAAGAAAGTTCAGGAAGTGTGTACTTCCGTGTTTTGAAGACACGAAGCATAGATGTTAAGCTAGTGGCTCCCATAGGCTTGGGGACGTCATGGATTGATCCCATCAAGGCTCACATTCAGACCGGTTGGTTGCCAAGTGATGCAACTGAAGCACGGAAGTTAACTGTTCGGGTACTAAGGTACTCTTTGATAGATGGGATTCTTTACAAAAGATCTTTCGTGGTTCCCTACTTGAGGTGTCTCAGGCCTGATGAGGCACGCTTGGCTCTTGAAGAAGTGCATGAAGGTATTTGTGGACAACACTTGGGGGGCAGGGCCTTGGCTCATAAGATAACTCGTTTAGGCTTCTATTGGCCAGAATTGATGGCTGATGCCAAAGAATATGTGAAGAAGTGTGATCGCTGTCAGAAGCATGCACCAGTTGTTAGACAACCCCCCGAGATGCTGACCTCTATCAACTCGCCTATTCCCTTTTCCATGTGGGGGATGGATATTCTAGGGCCTTTTCCTATGGCCACGACACAAAGGAAATTTCTGATTGTAGCCATTGATTATTTCACCAAGTGGATCGAAGCCAAACCCTTGGCCAAAATCACAACTAAGCAGGTTGCACAATTCCTGTAGGAAAACATTATGTGCCGATATGGAATTCCCCGTATCCTCGTCACTGACAATGGAACACAATTCAACAATGAGGAATTCAAGAAGTATTGTGAAGAAAATGAAATTGAGTTACGATTCACCTCTGTGGCTCACCCGCAAGCCAATAGGCAAGCAGAGGTAGCAAATCGGATAATCCTGGATGGACTAAAGAAGAGGATCGAGAAGTCAAGAAATAATTGGATGGATGAGATACTTCCAATATTATGGGCCTACAGGACTACCTGTAGAGTCACGACAGGAGCAACTCCCTTCATGTTGGCATATGGGGCAGAAGTAGTAGTTCCAGTAGAGATATCACATTCCTCTCCAAGGATTCAGGCTTTCAATGCAGAAGAAAATGAGGAAGGGCAGAGGTTAGCCCTGGATTTAATCGATGAAGTGCGAGATAAAGCACATGCAAAGATAGTGGAATATCAGAAAAAGGCTTCATTCTACTACAACCTAAGGGTTAAAGAGAGGTTTTTCAAACAAGGTGACCTAGTCTTGAGAAAAATAGAGGCTTCTGGTGTCGGACAGAAAGGAAAGCTTGCCCCGAATTGGGAAGGGCCGTACAGAGTCAAGAGCGTTCAGGGTAGAGGAACCTACAAGCTGGAAACTATGGAAGGTTTTGAAGTCCCGAGGACCTGGCACGCACAAAACCTGAAGGTTTACTACGTGTAAGATAGGCGAAGTACGATTCTCACTTGTCATTGTGACAAGTAGGTTTAAAAGCACCTTGAAGCTTTGCTTGTGTAGGATTTTATATTCCAGTAGAATTTACATTGTCTAGTTATTGTTGATTAGGGTCGAACCTATGCTGTGTAAGGTTTTGGAAAACTAGACTTCATATTAAAGAGTTTGAAATTATTTCTATCTAAGGATGTTTAAGGTTCAAATGTGTATTAAGATTGTAAAGTTAAAGTAGAAAGAAGAAAAGCAACATATGAAATATAACCCCGAAGGGTGACAAGTTTAGATATGAATGAAGTTCAAATAGAAGATATACAAAAAGTTAGGCCTTGGAAGGCTGAGATTCCTCAGAACCACTATCTGAAGTCTCCTCGGAAGTCTCGGTCGTTCCTTCGGACGTCTCGGTTGTCCCCTCCGAAGTCCCTGTAGAAGTTCCCTCTGCAGGAGATGCTGGCTGTAGAGGCGTTGCTTTTGGAGGCTCTTCCACCCTGGCCTTCTTAGCGACAGGCTCAAACTCCTCTTCGGAAGAATCTTCCTCCTCTCCGTCCTTGATCATAACAGCAAGCTTCTCAGTAACCCCTCCAAGCTCTGGAACCCGCACAGGGCAAGGAAAGGGAGACTGCTCAAGGACCTCGGGAAACTCATCTTGGATGGCCTCCACAGCAGCATCCCAGCCCTCTTTATAGCTAACTGGGTGAAGAAGGGCATCATGCTCCACCATCAAGTCCTTGAATTCTTGGGTGTCCATCCAGCCATCAAAGGCTTTGTCCTTCTGCGCCTTCAGAATGACATTTTCGGCCCGGGCCGTCTCCAGGTCAGAAGTGGAAGAGGCCAGTTGAGCTTCAAGGGCCTCTATTTTTTGGTTGGCCTCTTCCAACTTCTTGTTGGCATCTTCCAGGCCAACCTTCCAAGCTTTAGCTTGGTGAATTTCCCCCTGGAAATGGGCGTTAGCCTGCAAAAGAAACAGCGAAAGTTCAGAAAAGAAACATGGAAAGATAAGTACGAAGGGCATAAGTAAAGGACGTACCGTCGCCAGAGCCTGGGCTCCAAATAGCTCATTCCCCTCTAAGTCCTGTTGAAGGACAAAATCTTGATAGTCCACCGGGGAGATGGAATGCTTAGACCATTCCTTGGACAGCGTCGTGCTGCCCACGATTGAGTCCTGCCCCGGATCCCCCAGGCAGGTTGAAAATAGGCCCCTGGCCTCTGCTTGGTGCGCAAAACTTGGCTGGGGCCTTCCTCACTTGGCTCCATTGCCTGAAGGAGGAACTCAGGGAAGCGATCACCAAGTCGAGGGTCTTTAAAGACCTTCCCAGCCCTCTTCATCCTGGTTGTCTCCAGGTCCTTCGGCTTGGTAGCCTCCTCAATCTTCTCAGCCACTGCAACAAACAAAGTCAGTTGAAAACCAATGAAATAAAAGTGCAGGAAATAAAGGAGATAAGAAAGGGAACTTACTTTTCTTATTAACGGGCGAAAGGCCGCGTTCTACCAGGACGGTCTCCCGGATAAGGTCCCAACAATGGGAAGTACCGTTGTCTTGCGTAAGGAGGTTGAAACCTCTAGCCTCCTCCTCAGACAAAGTTATGTCATTTGGGCTCCCGTCCACGGCCAGCCCAAAGGATGATCGAAACAGGGAGCCCCAATCTCCACCTTCCCAAATAACAAACAAAAAATCTTTCTTCCACCCCAAGTTGTTGTCAGGGATGGACTTCCCATTCACGATATGGGGGATAGTGGGGCGCTGGTTGATAGAAACCCAACCCGGACTTTTATCAGGGCTGTTTTTGAACTGAAAAATCTTCCTGAAGACAGCAACAGATGTGGGGACGTTGTGCTTGGCGCATTGCGACAGATAGCACAGAATCAACCTCCAGGAATTAGGGGGAAGTTGGCAAGGGCTGATGCCCACATCAGCCAGTAGCAAAGGAATGAATGGATGAAAAGGGAGTCTAATACCTGCCCTTAGAGTATCCCTGTAGACGCATAGCGCGTCCTTCTTCCACTGACAGGCCCTGTCGGTCGGACCCGCAAGAACCAGCTTAAAAGGCTCCTTGATTTTGAAGCAGCTGCTCAACTTTTCCAGCTCCTTGGGATCCCGTAAAGCACTGATATGATCGTGCGCGTCCAGATGCGCATCAGACGGATACTCGTCCCCTCGAGTGTTGATCATGTCGATTAAGGAAGTATACCTCGATCGAATAGGAAAATCGTTGGACTTTCTAGCCACGTTCATCTTGGCCAAGCGAGTCATTCTTTTGTCAGCCATCTGAAAAAAGTAAGGGGCACGTAAATAGGCTATCTTAAAGTGGCACACAATGGAAAAATAGACACGAAAAGCAAAGGGAGGAATCTTACCTGAAGAAGCGCTCCTGAAAAAGGCTTTGAGCTCCGACTTGCTGTTATTCCTCTGAGAATCTTAGCAGGAAGATAAAGAAGAAAACTAAGAAATGAGAAAGTGAGGAGTAATAGCCTTTCCTCATTCCTTTATATAAGAGGAAAAGGAAGTTGAAGGGACGAAAAGCCCATTGAGAATAAAAGCCCATAGGAAAAAGCCCAGAAAAAAGAATATTCCAGAATATTCCTAGGAATTCTAGAGCATTCTAAACAGGGTGTATTAAGCCCAGATCAATAAAAGAGGCCCAATAAGATTTGAAAAGGCCCAATAAGATTTGAAAAGGCCCAATAAAAGAGGCCCAATAAGATTTGGAAAAGCCCAATAATAGAGGCTCAGTAAAATTTAATAAGGCCCAACAAAAAAGGCCAGGCCCAAATCCAATTAGGATTTGGAAAATACAATACCCTAAATTAAAGCTAAATAAAAAAGGCTAGTGGAAGACCAGGCACCAGGTCGAAATCCAGGTCGTGAATCCTGCCCGAAATCTTTCGAGCAGACACCCGAAAATAACGGGTAAAAAAGACCAGAATCCAGGTCGAATTCCAGGTCGTGAATCCTGCCCGAAATCTTTCGAGCAGACACCCGAAAATAGCTGGAATAACGGGACTGAATTGAGGTCGAAGCTTCGACCTGGAATGAGGTCGAATAAACCAAGCATCTTTCAAAAAAATAGGGATTAAAAACCCAGGTCGAAGTTCGACTAGGATCCTGGTCGAATTCCAGGTCGTGAATCCTAGTCGAAATCCTTCGACCAGAAAGCAAGAAAACCAAAGAATTTTTGAACAGGATTCAGGTCGAAATATTGACTAGAATCCTAGTCGAAATCCTAGTCGATAGGCTCATGATAAGAAGCTAAAAAAAGGTGGAATTTTCGACCTAGATCCAGGTCGAATTTTCGACTAGGATCCTGGTCGAATTCCAGGTCCTAGATCCAGGTCGAAATTTCGACTAGGATCCTGGTCGAATTCCAGGTCGTGGATCCTAGTCGAATTCCTTCGACCAGGATGGCAAGGCTGACCCCTATTTTCGACTAGGATCCAGGTCGAAATTTCGACTAGGATCCTGGTCGAAAAAGGGCTGGAAATCTGAAAAATAGGGAAAATCCCAGAAAATTAGGGAAAAATCCCGGAAATTAGGGAAAATCCCGGAAAATTAGGGAAAAATCCCGGAAATTAGGGAAAATCCCAGAAAATTAGGGAAAAATCCCAGAAAATTAGGGAAAATCCCAGAAAATTAGGGAAAAATTCCAGAAAATTAGGGAAAATCCCAGAAAATTAGGGAAAAATCCAGAAAATAAGGGAAAAATCCCGGAAATAAAGGAAAAATTCCTGGAAATTAAGATAATTCCTGAATAAAAGGAAAAATTCATTGTAAATGTGTAGGTCGCTCCACACTTTACGGAAAAACGAAACCCTGTAAGGGAACGAATAGACTTAACTTCTGCGAAACCTAATCAATGTTTCCCAAAAGTTGGGGGGCAAATGATAGGGATACATAAATTATGCTTGTATAATTAAATACTGCATTAATTGTACAAGCTGTGGGCTGCTAGGCCCAATAAAAAGATATATGATACTCAGACCAGAAAGGTTAAGCCTGATGGACCAGATCAGGCCTGATGGAATAAAAAAGGCCCAAAAGCCCTGATTATTAATTAATTTCGTAATTAATTAATAAGGGAAAAATCAGATGTTGAGAAGAGTCCCGATAAGGATATAAATCCTTAGAGATTAGCCTCAAGGGGACCTAAAAGGATAAGGAATCAGTTTCCTACTATCTAGGACTCTTCAGAGTCCATTCTAATTATGAGACTTGCCCACCAAGTCTCCTATACCAAGTCCAATTCAAGGACTCCCAACATCTATATAAGGGGCCTCACCCCACAGATCAGAACTACGTTTTTTGGCTTGATTCTCTAATTCACAGAGATACGTAGGCATCTCGTAAAGGCAGATCGAGCCACGAAACACGAGAGCAGCCATTAAAGCCCTTGAGCTCCCGAATCTTAGTAATAAATACAGCAAATAATAACCTTAGTTTTTTATCCATAACAGGTTCTCTATGATTTTCCGTATAAGATGGTTTTTTATGGAGTAAAGGCCTATATATGTGTATAGAAATAGTTAGTTTAAATTTCTTTAATAAAGAGATAAAAAAATTATGTTATAAATTTGCTTTATGCTAGATTTTATACGTGAGTGTTGAGTAACCAGCTCGCGTTGACTACGTCCCTGCCCTTTGTACACACCGCCCGTCGCTCCTACCGATTGAATGGTCCGGTGAAGTGTTCGGATTGCGGCGACGTGTGCGGTTTGCTGCTCGCGACGTCGAAAGAAGTCCACTAAATCTTATCATTTAGAGGAAGGCCCCAATAGGATCATATATTTAACACTCCCCCTCACTCGAAAGCCCATTTATGGGTCGAAGAGTGGAACACCGGCACCCATCTTTGGGGTATTAATTGCCTTTAGTGTCCACAATAAATTGTGAGAATATTGGGGGTGGCTGGGAATCGAACCTTAGTTCTCCCGCCAACCTAAGCTCTGATACCATGTTGAGTAACCAGCTCATCTAAAACCTTAAGGTGTTAGAGGAAGGCCCCAATAGGATCATATATTTAACAGTGAGTTTAGATTTAAAATAAAGCTTCATTGTTTAAGGGTCTTACGGTTATTGTATTAGGCTTTATATTGGTAATCACCACGTATCATTCAAGGTTTAATTGTACATTATTTTGGGAATAATATTAATTTTATTCTTAAGATTCGTATAATTCAGTACTTATTCAGTATGTCGACTTCATTATTCTTATTCTGGAGTACTTGCATAAGATTCCTTTGATTGCCTATATCAATTTTCAGAGTTTTTTGCATCTCAACAGTATTAAATTTATCTTATTTCCATCTTATTCTTGTGTGGTTCTTGACTTTTTTGAAACTTGTGGTCGAATTTTCATCAACAACGGGAGAATGATTTGGAATGAAAATAAAAAATTTATATATACTATTAATAATTATTTTATATTTATGTAGCGCAGAGATAAATAATGTATTATATATCTGTTTTATTTGTGGTGCTAGAAGTTTATAAATTCAGTAGTTTATTTATAATAAATTTCAATTATTTATGGGATTGGGACCATTAGTTATTTTATCAGGGTTAACATTCCCTGCGTGAGGGGATTGATCCTCACATATTACTGAACTTTTGGTTATATAATTTTTTTGGTAATAATAATTATCTTATTTTTGGGATTCCTATACTTAATTGCTTGTTCTCAGTTCAATAATCTTGTCCTACGCCACTCCCCACTGCCAAGAGTTTTTTTTTTAATTTGCATGATACTCTCTAACTTTGTTTGCTGCTATTGATGGCAAAAGCTTTGGATCCTTGGACATTGTTGAGTTCATAAACAGCATTTGGACTGCAGAAGGAAATGGGCTCAAGTGCAGAATGCTAAACAATGGTGCCCACGGCGGAAGCAAATACAAGTCTCACCAACATCAGTCCAAATTGTCACCTTGGTCAGACCCCAAATGGGAGCAGGATATTGCAAGACAAATGCTTGACAAGGCAAGGATCACGGAGTATTGTAGAACCTTCATGTCTGAAAACAGTGGAAGAAGTGTGGTTTGAGATTAGTAGAACCCAACAGAGCACCAGTAATATTCCACATGCTAGTTCCAGGTCACGCGAGCCTTCATATGTAGAAATGCATGACACTGCTGGAATTTCTGGTTAAGGTCTGGGTAATCCGCGAAGAAGGTGCCGTGTCACAAATTCCTCCACCTCATCTGCTTTATCAGCCTCAGCATCACCTTCAACCTCATCTTTCTCCACCTGTCTTTCAACCTCATCCTGCTCCAGCTATCTTTCTTCCTCGGCCTCAGCTACCCTATGGTATGTACTTAAACTACGACAGTACAACAATGCCTAACTTTATGATAAACTCCCTTTTCTTGTGCCATGAACAGAAAGAGAAAGAGCTAATCTAAACAACCGGTTATGTTTAAATGATTACTAATTCATTCATATAAATTTCCAACTATAAAACAGGCTTGCAATCACTCCTCCGCATAAAGTAGTGGTGTCATGCATATTCGCTTGCAACTTATGATGGTTGTGAGCCTATAAACATGATTTTGTAGATGTGGTGCAATCTGATTACGCTGCTCCATGAGGAGGTGTGTAACCATAAATATTAAGTATTTGTTCAGTGATAAAATTGTTTTGTACTCAACAATCGAGTGACCCCTGATTAAGCTTTAGGAATTTACTTTTGTTCATATTTCTGTATATTATTAACTAGAGATGTACATTGGGAACAATATGCAGGAATTGGAAGCAGCAAAAACTGAAGCTCAGGAAAAAGCAGAAGAGACACCGGGAACATTATGGAGGACTTTGAGATGTCCATCATACTAAACACAGTCCGTTGGCAGTTTGCTGCAACTTCTAACAAAGTTGAAGAATATAGTCAAGTTCTTTTGATATTTCCACTTCCAGTTTTTTTTCCGATCTGTTTTACAGTTTAGAATGTGTAAGAGAAGTGCGGTCGTGTATTTGTCTGGCACGTGTATTTGTTTGGCAAATTGTTTGTACTTGTATTGTAACACTTATCTTTCGCATTAACTTTTGATGAAACATGCTACATTGTTCCCCTGACCACGTTATCGACATCTTAAAGTGATTCTACGTCGTAAGCTTCATTCTGTCATCAATCGTAAATTCCAAGTTGTGTTCCCCGCTTTGAATATCAATATCAACTTCTTTTACTGAAGGAATCCGTCTCCAGCACAGATTTACATTTTCAAGATCAGGACAATTTTATGGTGTAATTCTCCCATCCCAGTCATACAAAATTTCAAAGACCCAGCTAGACTCCTTCAACTCATCAAAGCCCAAAATTTTCTTCACAAATATAACAATCTCCAGGCAGAAAGATGTCAAATTGGAGAAATTCAAATACATAGGAATTACAACACCGCAAAAAGTTAGATGCAATGTTTTGATAAATGCAGATCTCATTCAGAACAAAGCAGAAGTTCATTACAAATGTGCAAGTTCTAGACATTATGAGCACGTGCATAGTCCAGGAAATTACATGTATATATGATCGGTTAGAGTGTTGATTACCTCGGCTTGGGTTTCGAGCATTTAATTGATTGGTGAAATTAGGCTTCTTCTGTTGGCTGGTGTTAAAATGGAGACTCCATACAAAAGACAGGATGTTGGATCATTTACTCTTTTTGCATAACTTCATCAAGATGATCGTCGAAGGAGGTCCAGCTAGCATTCCATCTGACGGGATCTGTGTTGATGCGTACTATAGATATCTCAAGTCTGGCAGAATTGAAAATGAATCTACGCTCTATATTTCAGTCGCTGTCCACCATATTCCGAGAATATTGTTCACCAAGTAAACAACCTAAATAGTTGTTTGAAGTTTTTGAGTGTTGACGGAGGAATTTGGGAGCAACAAAATCTGAGGTTCGTAGCCGGAAATAAGATCTGTGATGGCGGTTATTCGTCGAAAACGTGAACAGTAATCGATGGCTCCGATGAACAGTATTCGTCGGAAAAGGTGAACAGTGTTTTTTGGTGATGATTATTGGGGGCTGAGATTTCTTAGGGTTAGTGGTGGCTACGTATCCCTATTTATGGAGAATCAAGCCCACATAGTTCTTGGGGAACAAGAAACCTAACGGGCTTAGATTTCTTATCCCGAGGCCCAGTAGGAAACCCACTGGAAACCGTCTTCTACTAGCTTTAGGAATGTCCGCCGATGTGGCCCAACCACAAAGGCCCAAGGCTCGTCCGCGGCTTCGAGAATTCACGGATATGGCATCTCCCTGACCAAGGATAACCCCCCGTTACCAGCTGTTTCTCTAGTCCGTGTACGCAGGTATAGCCGTGGTCACCCCAAATGTTGGACGCATCCTTGTCCCTCGATAAGGAGCCCCTACCAGATTGCAGGACAAGTGATCCTAAGCTTTTGGGTGCAAAGTGCAGGATACTCCAAAGTCTCCCAACGGTGTGCAGCACACACCAGATTTCACCCCACATCCCCAATGAGGACACCCATTGACTACAGGAGGAAGTCTTCAATCATCAGGCATACCCCTGGAGGTCTCTGACCACGGACACCGCCTTTCCTGTAGATGTGCTACAGGAAGGAGTTCTTCAATAGAGTACCTGCATCAAATAGGTTAGTAATAATAATCTCCATCTTCCTTGAATTTTACAAAGAATTCGTCCAAGTAGCATGTCAAAGTCCCATCCAAGCTATCTTTCTCACTTAGGGCGCGCCCTAAAGCTCACCATAGGAAAAAATTCAATCAAGGAATCCCTCACCCCTTCTTCAGTAATTGGGCGCGCCTACTTACTATGTTTGAGGGCGCGCCTCTTATACATAGACAATGGCAACTTTCCATCAGTTATTTTCACCATAGGGCGCGTTCTGATCACAGGGAGCGCGCCTTCTTTCCTTTTATGGAAAGTTAATCTTACCTGTTTCCTCAATTTTAGGCGTTTCTTTCTCAACTTTGACTATTTCATCAATCTCAACCTGAATATTGTTTATAACAATTTTTGGGTATAACAACTACCCCCAAATTCCATATGTCATTGAAAATGGGATTGGAATTTTTTCTCATCTTTTTCAAAATATGTATAAACAAACTTTCCAATACTTTTACTAGGCGCGCCCTCAACAGGGCATGCCTTTTTAAAGTTCCAAATTTTGCATTCAGAATTTCTAGTTACTGTGATAATCATATGAGGCGCGCCTTCAAGGGTGCGTCCTAGAATTTGAAACAATTCGAAACGGTTTCCCTTATTCTTCGGGAATCGTGATTGGCATGATTGATTTGACAGTTGTCATTTTCAGCAATAAATATCAGTCACATCTTTTCTTTTTACCTTTACTCATTCTCTCATACTTTACTCTTCTTCAAAAACTTACCACACAGGAGGGAAGATATTTTGCTCGAAATCGGCCTCAATCCTCCACCGTTTATTTAATTTTTTTCGATTCATCTCTCTCTCCAATCAAAAAGGTACACCCGACTATTTATATTTCTGAGTTTCATGTATTAAATCCCTATGCATGTCACAAAACTGTTCATCTTCCATTTCTTGAATATACATATTTTTATATGTATCTGTGTATGTATAAATGTATATATCTGTGTTTGCCCATCCAGATCCAAAATCATAGGGTAATCAATTTCAAATTTATGTTTTTGAGAATTTCAATCGTTAGTATCTTTATGCCTTAGAAAATCATCACTTATAATCTGCACATAACCATATCTATTTTTAGAGTCCGCCAGCAACTTAGGGCGCACCCTCATAGACTTCTCTCAACAAACGGAGTCAGGCTTTAGTTAGAGATGTACCTTTGGATGCGCCTTGTCCTTTAACAGGGCGCACCTTATTTTAGTTAAAGACATATCCCTTTAAATAGACTAGGATTTTCTTTGTGGCGCGCCTTCTCATGATAAGGCCCGTCTTTTGTTATGATAGGATAATTTTAAGCCCATCCCTTTTATTGGGGCATGATATCTTTTCAATACACGCCTTTCATTGCTCTTTAGTTTTCCCTCTTCTTAATTTCTGAACTGGACGCACCTTCAAACTTTCTTGATTTTCTTGACAGCTGGAAAACGAGGGCGCGTCCTCTCCTTTTCACCCATTCAAGGATTTCCTTACCAATTTGGGAATCTACTCGCCTCCAAGCACCTATTTCGACCCTCATCCTCCAAACGCCCATCATACCCCTGAGTTTCTGAGCTGGGTGGCGCGCCTTGTTCAAGATTTAAAAAAAGGTACCCTGATGGCAGATTCTTCAAACAGTTTTTCCACGGACAACGTTCCTTTGTCTCGTAGACATGGGAAGCAAAAGCTAATCCAAAAGGAAAGGTCCCCAGCCCCTATTAGCACAGAATTAGATGATGACGACTGGTTCGAGAGCTTGAATGCTGACATATATAGAGGTGTTACAATGGGCATCAATGTAGATGCAGGGCCATCTAAAGTCTCCTATAGGGCTGTTTTTCCAAGCCTATCTCCACAAAAATCACAGGACGCGCCTACTTCTCCCATTTCTGAGGGCGCGCCTGAAGGGAACATGTCGCCCCTTCGTGATGAGTTGAATTTTTTTGATGAGGACTCTTTTCAGTTTTCCACCTCTCCTGAACCTTCTCCAATCCCCTTCCAGCACTGGGAAGTTTCTGAGAGTGAATTGGACTTTGACTGGAATGAATTCGAACCATGTAGTGAAGTTGTGAAGAAACGCTTTAGAAAGGAGCATGGGAAGCTTTTTTGCATGGGCATGTCCTCAGCTTGTTTCGATGAGCAGTTAGAATGGCTCATGGAATTTTATGACATGGAAGGCATATGGGCGCACCCTTTAAGCATGATGTGCCCCCATATTTTCAACTACGGGAGAAACTTCAAGATCCTTAGGATGGTAACCAGCCCTAAGTTGGTATCTTTGGGTATAGGCGCGCCCTTACATCCCTATCTTGAGAAGCGATACAACTTTATGATGTGGCTCCAATCCAACTCTCTCCCAGCAACTACAAATTTATTCTGGCTCTGTTCATTCTCTATACGAACCTGGGTTTTCCTCAGCCTTCGATGGCCGAAGTTGGCTATTTTTTTAACTTGAGAAAATCTAACCACAGATACTACTACTTGGTTGCGGACAAGCAACATAATAAGAAAGGTTTCTCCTCTGGCAAGCTCAGCCATGAAAAAGGCTGGAAGGAAAACTTCTTGTACTTGTATGATGTTCCCAGACTAAGAATAAGATTTAACATGTTACCAAGTAAGGGCGCGCCCTCTCATTCTCTTTTCCCTGTATTATTTCTATTTTCCTCTCTTCTTTTTTACAACCTTATTCTTTTCAGACAGACCAGTGGCCAAACCACTTAAGGGCGAGCCTAAAAGGCGAGCTGAAACCCTTCTCAGAGTGGCTGCTGAAAGGTGGAACTTGAAGACTTTAGTTACTAGGACCAATTTGATGCGAGTCGGAATCCTTTCTGACCAAGTAGGAACGAAGTGTAAATTCATAAAATTTAGGAAATGTGTCCCTGTTTCTTGTGTCATTGACCTAGATAGTGAAGAAGAGGCTTAAGAAGAAGAACATAAGGCAGAAGACAGCTCTTTTCAAGGCCAATCCCTTCAGGTTCAATCATTACAAAGTCTAAAGGCGCGCCTTCCATAATTGGCGCGTCCTAGCTTCCTTCCTGTTATCTTTTGTATTGGCATACTAGATTATTGATAGAAATTCCTGTTAATATTGTTTGACAAACTTTCTGTTACTTAGGGCGCGCCTTTTTATTCGAGGCTTAGCACTTTATACATCTTTATCAATGATATGTTTATCAATTGCCTTTATTTACTGCTTTGTTCAGCACACCTGATTGTCAAGTTTAACTAATATGTTCTATGTTTTATGCAGAAATGGCTCCTTCAAGAAATCCCAAATCGTTCGGGGCGCGCCCTGGTGACAAACCTAAGCCCAAACCAAAGGGGGATGCTTCTACAACACAGGCATCCATCCCTACTCCTACTCATGTCCCCCAAACTACTCCTATCCTGAAAAGGCCTATCATTAGATCTCACAGAGAAACAGGTGCGCCAAAGAGGCCCAGAACATAAGGCGCGCCTTCAGGTTCATTTGCTGCCTTGAATTTCCTTGGGCCCATGGGTTCCCTTCATGTTACAGACGAAGAAGTGGGACAATGGCAAGCCATGAACTTGGAAGAGGCCACCCGTGCTTCCATTAAGGCATTCTGCCAGCTATTCATTCACTCCACCCAAGTGGTGGACAAGCTTCTTGAAGAGAAGGCGTGCCTTGAGAGGCTGCAGGGTGATAATAACATCTTGCAGAACACCCTTAAGAATAAAGATTTTCTTCATGCCAAAGATATCAAAGCCAAAGACTCTGAGATCTCCTTCCTCAAGGATGAGGTGGTCAATCTGACTTCTCAGCTGGAGATTGCCAATAAAAAGGCTACCTCTCTCCACACTGAGCTTGGAGGAGCCAACTTGAGGATTGAGTACCTTGAGGAGCAGCAGAAGATGGGGTGGCCAGACGAGAAGAGGGAAATTACTGATGAAGCATTTGCCAATGGTTTCCACTTCTACATGATCGGTTTTGTGGCCAATGACCCTGATTATACTTTTGAGAAGTTTGGGGAAGAAACTGTTGCTGAGATGGTGGAGTTTAAGAGGGAGCATGCTGTAGAGATCAAGGCGAGGAGAATAGAGCTTGGGTTAGAGGAAGATGATGAGGGCGCGCCAAGGGAGCATGCCTCTAAGGACGCGCCTGAAGCTGATCCTACTGTTCCTCTTCAAACCATTCCCCCAACAGATGAATCTCAGGGCATGCCCTGATTTATGTTTTAATTTGTATTCATACTTAAGTTTTAAATACTTCTGAGGAGCCAGCCCTCTTTTGATGTTGTGCAAAGTTGTACGACTTATATTTTACTACTCTTTAATTTTTGCATTATAACATATCGTATGGGTTTACACGATTCCATCTTTTGTTGCGTGCATATAAAAATCTGTTAAGGTGCATCAACCATATAGGGTGCGCCCTAATTTGATATTGTTTTGATTTCCTTTCAAACCATCACACACTTGCGTTATACAGAAACATGAGTGGCGTCCTTCCATAATAGCGCGCCTTTATCATATAAGATAAACTGTTATGGGTGCACCCTTTAGTATTTATCCTTTTTTCAAGTTTTAAAATTGTCCTTATATCATTGCGATCTATAGAATTCTTTTAACAGAGCATTTTGAGATGAGGGCGCGCCCTGCAAGTGTCAAGTACTCATTTCTTATCAGTGATTCTTTTGCAGTAATTTATTTAAGTACCAAACCAATGGCGCGCCTTAATCTGAAGTACTTTTCCTTAATTTATTCGATCAGTCGTACACCTTTATTTCTGCGTTATTAATCTGCTGTTTCATATATATTTTTTTATATAGGAACGCCCTTTTATGGACGCGTACCATGGTACCCTGATTATGGATTATTAATTCCTCAATTGGGTGCGCCTTATCATAGGGCGCACCTCAAATTTTTTCTAAATGAAATTTTTACATGCCAGGAAGATAAAGCAATTTGAAGTAACTTCTTTCTTTTATTGATAATGCGCTCTAGTGTACAAATTACACCAGTCCCATGGCTACTATGCTCTGTGGGGAAATTATTTGAAAATTTTCTTCCTTCTGCTAGTTCCAAGGTTCGTAGTCATATGTACTACCCCCCCAGGCTAGGAGGAATTTTATTTGCTACTAGTCTATTACATAGGATTTAATCATGGAAATGAGGGGGACAAAGCCACACCCTACTGATAATACTTCCGTAAATGCTCCGCATTCCATGCTCGAGAAATAGGTTTGCCATCCAGATCTTCCAAGCGATAGGTTCCCTTCCAGATTATTGCTTTGACCTTGTACGGTCCCTCCCAACTAGCTCCAAGCACCCCGTGCTGAGCTATTTTGGTGTTAGGCATAACCTTTCGCAATACAAGATCCCCAACCTTGAACGTCACGGATTTTACCTTTTATTAAAGTACCTTGCGATTTTCTGCTGATATGTAGCAAGCTTTAATTAAGAGTTTGTTCGGGCTTCATCTAACAAATCCAAGTGGAGCCTCTGGTTAACTTCTGCATCTTCTTCAACAAACAAGTCTCTCCGGAGGGATCCGACTCCTACCTCTACGGGAATCATGGCCTCATACCCATAAGTCAGCAGAAATGGGGTTTCTCCTGTAGTCGATCTGGGAGTTGTATTGTAAGACCAGAGGACCATGGGCATCTCCTCTGGCCAATTTCCTTTCTTTTCTTCCAACTTTGCCTTCAAAATATGTTTTATGATTTTTTTATAGCTTACGTCTCACCATTTCTTTGTGGGTGATAAACTACGGAAAAATCCTTTTTGATGTTCAAGTCCTCATAAAGCTTCCTTAGCTCTTTACTATCAAACTCCTTCCCATTATCCGAGATGAGTTTGTATGAGATACCGAACCTGCATACTATAGAATTGAAAACAAAGTCCCTTATCTTCTTTGCTGTGATCGTGGCTAGTGGCATAACCTCCCCCCATTTGGTAAAGTAGTCTACGGCCACCACGGCATATTTCACAACCCCTTTGTTTTGGGAAACTCTCCAATGAGATCAATTCCCCACATGGAAAAAGGCCAGGGACTTGCTAATGAGGTAATGGAAGATGCCGGGGTAGTGGAATAGTTGGCGAATCGCTGGCAACGATCGCAGGCCCGGACAAACTTGAAGGCGTCTTCTTTCATAGTTGGCCAGTAATATCCTTGCATGAGGACTTTCAATGCCAACGAGCCACCCCTCGAGTGATTGCCATAAATTCCTTCATGTACTTCTCTGAGGATGTAGTTTCCTTCTTCTAGGTCCATGCAGCGTAATAGTGGTTGGCTGAATCCTCTCTTGTATAATACCCCATCATATTCAACATACTTGGCAGCCTGGTATCGAAGGCGTCGAGCCTATAGTTTGTCTTCTAGTACAGCTCCTGTTTGAATATAGTTATGAATGAGGATCATCCAGCTTTCTCGCGGAATTTCTTGTGTTTGGAACACCTCTACCTCTGGAATACTCGGGATTTCCTGGATTCCCAAAAGGATTTGTCCAAGTTGGACGTTGTCCATCTGTGATCCCGTCTTGGCCAAAGCATCCGCATTACTATTTTCTTCTCGCGGAACACTTTCTAGCCTAGTATTTCCAAATCTTTCCAATAGGCGTTGCACACATCTCATGTATAACTCCGTCCGTGGTCCCCGGGCCTGGAAACCTCCGTTGACTTGATCACAACTAATTCAGAGTCACTCCGAACTATCAGATTCACAACCCCCACCTCCAGAGCTAATTTCAGACCGTTGATCAAAGCTTCATACTCAGCGTCATTGTTAATGACATAAAATTTGAAATGGATAGCACTCATCAAACGGTGCCCCTCCGGAGTGACCAAGACAATCCCGACACCTGATCCACTGTTATTTAAGGCCCCATCGACATGTAAGATCCACCAAGGGTGTGGGAGTTCCTCCCTTTTACCACCATGAGAATTTCCTCGCGAGGAAGGTTCCGCCAACACTATGGCCTTGTCATCTACTTCAGAATCAAACTCAAGTATGAAATCAGCCAACGTCTATCCCTTGATTGCCGTGCGAGGACAATATTCTAAATCGAATTGTCCTAGCTCTACCGCCCATTTTAACATTCTTCCCGACGATTCAGGTTTGTGTAGAATATGCCGGAGCGGATAAGCAGTGCGAACTTCTATTCGGTGAGCCTGAAAATATAGTCTTAACTTTCGTGCCACAAGAATAAGAGCGTACACCAGTTTTTCCATGCTGGTATATCTAGTTTCTGCATCAAGCAACCTTTTACTCACATAGTACACAGGCCACTGGTGGCTTGCTTCCTCCTTCACCAACACCACGCTGACAGAGTATTCCGATACTGCCTAGTAAAGGATCAATGTCTCTCCGTCTTCCAGCTTGGCCAATATTGGAGGATTTCCCAACTGCTCTTTGATTTTCAGAAAAGCCTTCTCACAATCTGGGGTCCACACAAAATCCTTCCCCATTCCTTTGATTGTCTTGAAGAATTCTTTGCACCTATCCGATGATTTTGAGATAAATCGATTTAGGGCTGCAATCCAACCTATCAGGCTCTGCACTTGCTTGATGCTGGAGGGAGATTTCATGTCCAACAGAACCCTGATTTTTGCCGTGTTGGCCTCAATTCCTCGGTGGTTAACCATGAATCCCAAAAAATTTCCCGACTCGACACCGAATACACAATTCTGAGGGTTCAGCTTCATTCTATATTTTCTCAGAATATGGAACATCTCTGTTAAGTCTGCGATGTGATCTGCCGCCTTCTTAGACTTTAAAAGCATGTCATCTACGTATACTTCCATTGTCTTTCCAATCTGCCTCTTGAACATTTTGTTTACCAATCTTTGATAGGTAGCTCCTGCATTGATCAAGCCAAATGGTATTCCAATATAGCAATAGAGTCCTCTATCGGTGATAAATGAGGTGTGCTCTTGGTCAGGACCATACATGGGAATTTGATTATATCCGGAGTATGCATCCATGAAGCTGAGCAAGGCATGCCCTGTCGTGGCGTCGACCAACTGATCAATTATCGGAAAGGGAAAGTTATCCTTTGGGCACACTTTATTCAGATCGGTGAAATCCACACATGTTCTCCATTTACCGTTAGGTTTTCTTACCAACACCAGGTTTGCTAGCCAATCTGGGTAGAAGGACTCCCGAATTAGTCCGACGTCCAAGAGCCTATCTACTTCTTCTTCTAAGGCTATAGCCCTCTCTCCTCTTACAGCCCTGCACTTTTGTCGAACCCTTTTATGCTTGGGATCGATATTCAAGCGGTGGCACATTACCTCTGGGTCGATTCCTACCATGTCAGAATGGTTCCATGCAAATACATCAAGGTTTGCTAAGAGAAATATCGAAAGACCCTCTTTCAACCTTGGTACCAACTGAGATCCAATTCTCAATACTTTACTTGGATCTTTTTCATCGACAGGGATTTCAATTGTATCTTCTACTGGCCCCATCTTAGTCGTTGGCATTGGTATCCGGGGACCCAGGTCGGGCGAATCATGATTTTCATTGTTCTGCAGAGAAGGCGCATCCCCTTTAGGAGGAGCATCGACTTCTCTAGAAGGCGGGCCCTGTATCGCAGGGGTATCAACTTCCTTGATATTTTTTGTGAGCCAGGGCGCTCCCTCCGGGAAATGGGCATCTACCTTACGCTCATCCTGTCTGAGGCTTTGCAAGACATCAAATCTTCCTTCCAGTCGTTCCCCATTGAAATCTGCTTGGACTATGGTGTTTGAGGATTCCTCTTCTTCCAACATTTCAATTCCAAGAACAACATTGTTGGAGGCAGTTAAGAGGGGCGCTCGTCTTCTTGCTCGACATAATAATGGACTCAGATTTCCTCGATCGGTTGCTCAATGCTCTTTTCTCGATCATCATCTGATGCATCTTTGGTGTGCGAGTCTTTTCTAAAGCCTCTCATAGCTTGCCTATAGCACTCCCGAGAGTCATACTGTAAGCCCTTTATGCTCCCCACACCATTTGGCATTGGAAACTTGATGGTAAGGTGGTGGATTGAAGTAATAACCCTCATCTCCCGAAGAAAAGGTCGTCCCAACAGCACGTTGTGGGACGACTCCTGATTCGGGACCTTGAACTCGAGCATCTTTGTTACGGACAACGGGCTTTCCCCCAAAGTACATGGCAACCGAATTGGTCCCATAACTCTAACTCCTGCGCCAGAAAAGCCATAGACCCACGAATCTTCCCCTGACATATCCCGATCAGGTAGCCCCATCTTCTTATAGGTGCTGTAGTAGAGGATGTTTGCCGAGCTTCCATTATCCACGAAGGTCCTATGGATGTTTTTGGTTCCAATCTGGATGGAAATAACCAGCACATCATTGTGGGGGTGATTCACCCATCGGGCATCCGCTTCTCTGAAGGTAATATCCATGGACTCGCCATTAAATACTTTGGGTGGTCGAGTCTCCACCCTATGGATGTCCGTGAGAGGCCTGAACTGGGCTTCCCTAGCATATCTCGCCAAGGCTCGGTTGCTGCATTCCATCCCGGGATCTCCCTCGTAGATTGTTCGGATTCTGTCATCCCTGACGATTTTATTTTCCTCCAGAGTTTCATTGTCCGACCCCGCGGGGCTCGCCTTTCTTCTTCCTTTGCTTTGTCATCCTTGTATTTCCTTACTTCCTTAACTACCCATTCACCAAGGTATCCTTCTTTCATAAGTGCTTCAATCTCATCCTTTAGTTGGCGACATTCATGTGTGTTATGCCCGGACGACTCATGGTATTCTCAATACTTTTTCTTGTCTCTACTTTGCCAGGATGACAGAGCCTCGGGTTTTCTAAACAGTCCTCTGTTTTTGTTAACCTCAAAGATGTGTTCAATTGACACGGCCAAGGGCGTGTACCGGCTCATTCTATAATCATAGTTTGAGGAAGGACTCCATTCCCTCCTCGTGGTCGTGGTATTCACCCGATACGGGCTTCGACTACTCCTTCTGTACCTTGGGCTTGGAGATCTGTCTTTTTTCCTTGCTTTGTTTCTTTCACTTGCGTGCGCAACTGGTTGTACTTCCGCCAGAGATTGCTCTATGGCTTTGAACGATTCTGCCAAAGCAAAGACGTCCGCTAGAGTAGCTGGGTCTTTTCCTTGCAAGTGTTTCCAGAAGTCTGAACCAACCCTTAGTCTTGCGATTAGAAAGCTCTTTAGGGCTTCGTCTGAAGCCCCCCATACGCTGGTAGATTCTACATTGAACCTCTTAAAGTACGACGTCAAACTTTCATCCTCCCTTTTCTTGACGTTAGCGAGGGTTGTAATAGAGGGAGCATATCTCACAACTGCTTGGAACTTGGTCAAGAAAAGAGTCTTCATTTGATCCCAAGAAGTGATTACTCCCGGCCTAAACTTTTGAAACTATTTTTGGGCACTTTCTCTAAAAGTCGCTGCCAGGAGCCGACATCGAGCCAAGTCTGGGACTTGATATACGTCCATCTCTATATTGAATCGGCCCAGAAATTCCACGGGGTCTGAGCTTCCATGGAAACGGAGATCGCTAGTTGTGTTGCGATATCCGGCCGACAACTGTGCCTCTCTTAAAGCCACCGAGAACGGGGAAGGGATTTCATCTGTGGTCATTACTCTGCCTTTCAGATGGTTAAGTAGCCTTTTTAGATCTCCCACATTGAAGGTACCCACACCTGGGATAGTTTGCATTTGAGGTTGCGGATCTTGGGGCTGCGGTGGAGGTACCTCTACTTGGTTCCCACCTGGAGGGGCTTGCTGCTGGTTCGTGTTCTGGGCATCTTCCGGTATCAAAATCACTTCGGGGTTCCGACCTTGATCTCGACCGTGGCCTCGATCCGTCCCGCGATCATAATTTTCCACATCTCTGTGATCATCATATTCAGCATAGTTATCGTTGTTCGCTCGATTATACCAACGGGAATCAATGTGGCCATGGTAATTATCGCGACGATACCCATCTAAGTACCTACCTCGGCCTCCGTCTCTTCCCCTCCATTGGGGTCTTCTCCAACGATCGCTTCCATATCCTCGACCATATCGGTCCAGCGATCTGCGGGGAGGAGCTCTCTCATGATCGCGGTGCCGCTCCTGATTTCCCTGGGAATTCAGGGGCACACGCGTTGTGTCATGGGGCGTTGCATCTCCGCGATCAACTTCTTTTTTCCATTCAAGCAATAACATTCTTAAATCATCATCGCTTAAGCGGATCCCCAAGCGATCCTTTAAAGTTGTGAAGCCTCGTTGTCGATTCTCCGACATGGATTCCGCTTGTCGGCATTCCTTAAGATTACGTCCAGACCGGTGCGGATGGGCAACCTCCTGGTTATCCGTCCGCAGGATTTCTCGACCATCAGCATCTTCTTCCATCAGCTCGATGATTGGGGATGTATCATTGGAATAGTCCAGTCGTCGCGGGGTTATCGGCACACGCCCTCCTCTAGTGCGGCCGTGGCCGGCTGAGGCGTCTTTATCAGTCATAGGTGCTTTTCTATGTACATTAATAACGCGGCTGCGACAAAGGCCTCTTCTGTTCTTGCGCCGCTCCACGGTTCTCAACCTTGAGTCGAAGCTGTTCAAAGCATCGCCCATGCGATACAGCTGTTCCAGCAAGTCAGCGTTGCTGATGAGCACAGGCGGCTGTCCCCCAACGTCTAGAGTGGGATGATCAGTCATCGAAGGAACTTAAGGTTCATATTCATAGCCGTGATCAGATTCTTCCTAAGAGCTTCCATCATAAAAACTTCCATCACGATATTGAGACATCCTTCCTCCTAGATGTTGATCTTGATTAGCCACTCCTTCTAGCACCAATTTGTTGACGGAGGAATTTGGGAGCAACAAAGTCTGAGGTTCGTAGCCGGAAACAAGATCTGTGATGGCGGTTCTTCGTCGGAAACGTGAACAGTGATCGATGGTTCCGATGAACAGTATTCGTCGGAAAAGGTGAACAGTGTTTTGTGATGATGATTATTGGGGGATGAGATTGATTAGGGTTAATGGAGGCTCTTTTGCGCTCTCGCTTATAACCCCTTATAATTTGCCTACGTATCCCTATTTATAGGGAATCAAGCCCACGTAGTTCTTGGGGAACAAGAAACCTAACGTGCTTAGATTTCTTATCCCGAGGCCCAGTAGGAAACCCACTGGAAACCGTCTTCTACTAGCTTTAGGAATGTCCGCCGATGAGGCCCAACCACAAAGGCCCAAGGCTCGTCCGCGGCTTCGAGACTTCACGGATAAGGCATCTCCCTGACCAAGGATAACCCTCCGCTACCAGCTATTTCTCTAGTCTGTGGACGCAGGTATAGCCGTGGTTCACCCCAAATGTTGGACGCATCAGTGGCCCCCGATAAGTGTAGGATATTCCAAAGTCTGCCAACGAGGACACCCGTTGACTACAGAGACAGAGCTCCCAAAGCACACACCAGATTTCACCCCACATCCCCAATGAGGACACCCATTGACTACAGGAGGAGGTCTTCAATCATCAGGCATACCCCTGGAGGTCTCTGACCATGAACACCGCCTTTCCTGTAGATGTGCTACAGGAAGGAGTTATTCAATAGAATACCTGCATCAAATAGTTTAGTTATAATAATCTCCATCTTCCTTGAATCTTCCAAAGAATTCGTCCAAGTAGCATGTTAATATCCCATCCAAGCTATCTTTCTCACTTAGGACGCGCCCTAAAGCTCACCATATGAAAGAATTCAATTAAAGAATCCCTCACCCCTTCTTCAGTAATTGGGCGCGCCTCCTTACTATGTTTGAGGGCGCGCCTCTTATACATAGACAGTGGCAACTTTCCATCAATTATTTTCACCATAGGGCGCGTCCTGATCACAGAGAGCGCGCCTTCTTTCCTTTTATGAAAAAATAATCTTACCTGTTTCCTCAATTTTAGGCGTTTCTTTCTCAACTTTGACTATTTCATTAATCTCAACCTAAATATTGTTTATACCAATTTTTGGGCATAACACTGAGTATGCACTAAACCAGCAATAGAGTATTCATTACTTTGTAATTTCTGTAGACAAGATATATCTTCTAGCAAATGAACTTTTCTCCCATTACACATTTTTTCAACACTCTGCACCTGCCCTGCATTATTAATTTTACAACGATTGTAGTTTATTCCAAAAACTGGCCAGCAACTCAATTATTATCAGTTTCGACTGATATCTTGCTGTATCTTGGAACTTCTTTCCACAAGATGGAAAAAGTTCTTCCTTAAAATTATCTCCTCGAATCAATCTGCATTTGTTAGTGGAAGGCTTATTGAAATGTAATCGTCTCCTTCACCAATGTAATGGACCTTAAGAGCCATAACTCACTCCTAACCAATAAAATATTATCTCCACTTCTTTTTACTATCCCGTTCTTTTGTTTTTTACAACTTTAATGTTCAGTGTACCTATAACTAAAATTATAAATGAAGAGTGAATGTAAAGATTATTCTTTCTCAAGTCTAAGAGCTATTAATTTATAATATTTAGAGCATCTCTAACGTTATTTTTAAAATTATTAGCTAAAATAATTTAAAATAGAGATTATCAAAAAAATTAGGTTTATTTACTCGGATGGAGTTGACTTGATTAGCTAGATTTTAAATTTTTTTGTTATTATTTGAAGTTGTTATAAATATAATGTATTATTTGAATATGTTAGCATAGCATGTGTAATTTAGCTACATCTTGTTAGATGTTCGATAAATATAGTCTACAGATTGGCTAAACTTATAACTAAGAGAAATGATACATTGGAGCGAATATATTTTTACATAATATAAAAACTATATATTTGTGATATATTTAACGGATTTTTAATTAGGCTCGTTCCATATCTTGTAAAGAGCGGGTTAAGAGCATGTTAGGAGACTTTCCCCTAAATTGTGTATACAAATCCCAAATTATGTACCCGGCACCCGCACCTCTCAAATCTCCATCCTCCTGCACCACCACACCCTTTCACTTATTTTTCTTGCTCAATCGGTTCACAGTAGAGCTGTTCGCGAACCGAGCGGTTCGCAAACAAGCTCGAGCTCGACTCGTTAAGGGCTCGGTTCGTTAAGGGCAGCTTGAGCACAAAAATGTATTTATTAAAAAAAACGAGCTCGAGCCGAGTTTTTGGCATGTTCGGCTCGAGCTCGGCTCGGCTCGGCTAGAACTCGGCTCGGCTCGGCTCGAAAAAGAATTAAAAAAATATATTTTATTTTTTATATATTTAATTATTATGAATTTTATTCAGATTTTTTATAAATATTATTAAATTATTGAACTATACGAATGTCAAAATATATATTTTAGTAATTTGAAAAAATTCAAATATTAAAAATAAAATTTTTAATTTGATATTTTAATAATTAACAAGTGATTTGACTACTACTTGTAACTAGTATTTATTTCCTGATTGGTGTTTCAATTTTTGAAATTATTTATAAATGATCCAACTGTACGGATGTCAAGATCTATATATTTAAGTGGTATAATAAAAAAAATTAAAAAATAAATATATTTGGTTTGCTATTTTAACAGTTAACTAGTAGTTTGACCGGTACTTCTATTTAGTCCCTTGTTGATATTTCGATTTTTTAAAAATATTTATGAATAATCCAACCGCACGGATGTTAATATCTATACATTTTAGTGATATGACAAAAGTTTTAGAAAAAATAAATTTATTTTGTTTGTTATTTTGACAATCAACCAATTGTTTGAACATTATTTGTAATTAGTGTTTAGTCTCATATTATTGTTTCAATTTTTTAAGAAATATTTATGAATGATCCAACTGTATGGATGTTAATATCTAAATATTTTAGTGACATGATAAAAATTTTAGAAAAATAAATTTACTTTATTTGTAATTTTAACAATCAACCAATTGTTTGAACATTACTTGTAACTAGTGTTTAGTCTCATATTAATGTTTCAATTTTTAAAAAAATATTTATGAATGATCCAACCATACGGATGTTAATATCTATATATTTTGGTGACATGAAAAAAATTTTAGAAAAAAATAAATGTATTTGATTTGTTATTTTAACAGTCAACCGGTGTTTTGACCTGTACTTGTAATACTGTTTAATCTCGTATTAATGTTTTGATTTTTTTTAAATAAATATTAATAGATGATCCAACCGTACGAATGTTAAGATCTATATATTTTAATGATATGACAAAAAATTTAGAAAAAAATAAATGTATTTGATTGGTTATTTTAACAGTCAACCGGTGTTTTGACTTGTACTTGTAACTAGAGTTTAGTATCGTATTAATGTTTCAATTTTTTTAAAAATATTTATGAATGATCCAACCGTACGGATGTTAAGATCAATACATTTTAGTGATATGACAAAAATTTTAGAAAAAATTAAAAGTATTTGGTTTGGTATTTTAACAATCAACCAGTGTTTTGACCAGAATTTTTTAATTCAGCTCGGCTCGGCTCGGCTCGGCTCGTTTTGATGGAGAAATCTCGTGTTCGGCTCGTGTTCGGCTCGGTTCGACTCAGCTCGATTCTATTCGATAAAAGCTCATGTTCGATCATTCGTTAACGAGCTCGAGCTCGAATACGGGTTTTTATTCGTTAAGAAAGCTCGGCTCGGCTCGTCAGGAAAAAATTAAAACTTGGCTCGGTTCGATTAAAACTCGGCTCGGTTCGGTTCGTGAACAGCTCTGGTTCACCGTACAAAGTTATTCTAAATTTATTCACTTTTTATATCTTTGTATGGTTGTGTTCTCCACTCACTCTGTTTTATATACACTTTCCTACATCGACTAGATGTCGTAGGCAGCGGGTAGGGAGAAGTATAAAAAACAAGCTTCGTAATATACTTTTGAGAGAACCTTACAATAAGGACAGGGTATAGTACTATAATATAATAAGGCATACAAAATTTTATTTGAAGAAGAAATATGAGCGAAGTAGCAAAAATGGATAGAATCAGCAAGTTGCCTGATGAACTGCTTCGCAAAATCCTCTCTGAACTCGATTCTCGTGATGCAGTACAAACAAGTGTATTATCGAAAAGATGGGTTGATGTTTGGACTACTCTTCCTTGTCTTAAATTTAAACCAAACTCATATAAAGATGATGGAGATTGTTGTAAATTTGTTACTAATTTTCTTACAGCTCGAGATCAGCAGTCTGTTCTTGTAGAAATTGTAATAGATAGCAGTCGTCACCTAAACACAAGGATTTATGAAAGATTGTTAGAAAGTTTTGATTATGGGGAACCGCGGTTCGCCCCTACTGTCCCTCGCGGTTTTCTCACATTTGGAAATGCTTTGGATCTAACATCTCGCTACAAAGTGCATCCTCAAGAGTGGAGATTGTCTTCTTTAACTTCTTTGTGTCTTCTTTAACTTCTTTGGATCTAACAGCCGCACTTCCGGACTATTAATTCCAAACTGATACAAAATACAATCTATTTATCAAAAATTCAATTACAAATGTACTATTTCAAAGCGAAGCTAACGGAAGTCCAAAGGTCAATCTCCTCCAAAACTAGGTCCTCGAACTCCAATGCTATCCAACTCAAATCTTAAACGAAACCTGAAATATTAAAAGAATGAGCGGCGAAGCCTAGCAAGCAACTACCGTTTGACGGCTCAAAATAATATTTTAAATCTTTTTCGAAAACAGAATTTAAACATGCTTGACACATAACACAGATCACACAGAATCATACATATATTCGATAACAAGGTGAACAAAGATGCACACGATATAATCAATAATTATAATCAAACACATTCTATAATCCACATAATCAAAATTCTTAATCAATCAATAAATCTTAATAACAAATTCTTATCTTTAGTCCCACAGTCCTAAATCACACATTATGCCACACTTTGCCAGTGACCGGCATCTTATACTTTATGCCACACTTCCCAAGTGACCGGGTTCTAATTCTTATTCGATGGGGGGCTAGTTCACTTCCCTCGTCAAGTGCAACCAAATCTTGACAAGGTATCGATGTGTTCCGGAACGTGCGCAAACTAGTTCTAAGTATCACAATGTACAGTGATCGGATTCTAATTCTTATACGTGATTAAGACTGGGGATTTATTTGAATTCATTTCTTATCAATCACATATTAGTTTCATACATACGATAATCAAAACAAATATGTGAGCACATGAATTAAACAATATAAGATACATTACACAATAATACGGAGCAATAAAGATTTACTTGCGTAATCAAACAGATAATTCAAATTTTAAAATATACGGAACAACGAATAATCACTTACAGAACACGTAAGCAACAAATAATACAGAGCAACGAAAGTTACTTGCCTCAATCACGCAAACAGATAATTCACATTAGAATACACAATCAATCCTTAGCAACCCATCAAAAACGAAATATCTAAAATCTCAATCTTCTCCATGACTCCAATTCTGATCAGATCCTTATTGAGCCTTTTTTATCCTCTAAACGATATTATCTTGAGAAACACGAAACATAAAAGTTGAAGATAATGAAAAGACCTCTCCGAAAAGTCCAGAATCACTGAATTCTGACTTACGATGAATTTTATACGAGTTTTACAAGATTGCTGATTTATGTTGAGAAGAGCCCTACGAATTTTATAAATAAAAACGAAGAAGACGAATATGATCTATTTATAACGATACAAAACCCTATATCTTAACCTACAAGTTATCCATATTAGAATCTGATCCAAATTTTAAGCCCATTACTCTAATTCAATTTTAAATCCTAATATTTATCCAATTTTAATATTTTTTTTCTATTATTCTATTATTAATCGAATTCTAAAAATTACAGGATATTACATACTACACTCCTTAAAAAGAATTTGGTCCCCAAATTCACAACAAACCTATACGTCTACTCTCACTAATCTCCTATAGGACAAACTTAAACTATGGTCCACAAGATCGAATCCTAGGGAATGTACTAGTCCCATACCTAATACACTCCGAAGAACAGCCTGCTCTTGATACCAACTGTAACGATCCACACTTCCGGACTATTAATTCCAAACTGATACAATATACAATCTATTTATCGAAAATTCAATTACAAAGGTACTATTTCAAAAGCGCATCTAACGGAAGTCCAAAGGTCAATCTCCTCCAAAACTAGAACCTCGAACTCCAATGCTATCCAACTCAAATCTTAAACGAAACCTGAAATATTAAAAGAATGAGCGGCGAAACCCAGCAAGCAACTACCGTTTGACGGCTCAAAATAATATTTTAAATCTTTTTCGAAAACAAAATTTAAACATGCTTGACACATAACACAGATCACACAGAATCATACATATATTCGATAACAAGGTGAACAAAGATGCACACGATATAATCAATAATTATAATCAAACACATTCTATAATCCACATAATCAAAATTCTTAATCAATCAATAAATCTTAATAACAAATTCTTATCTTTAGTCCCACATTCCTAAATCACACCTTATGCCACACTTTGCCAGTGACTGGCATCTTATACTTTATGCCACACTTCCCAAGTGACCGGGTTCTAATTCTTATTCGATGGGGGGCTAGTTCACGTCCCTCGCCAAGTACAACCAAAGCTTGACAAGGTATCGATGTGTTCCGGAACGTGCGCAAACTAGTTCTAAGTTCTAAGTATCACACTGTCTAGTGATCGGATTCTAATTCTTATACGTGATTAAGACTAGGGATTTATTTGAATTCGTTTCTTATCAATCACATATTAGTTTCATACATATGACAATCAAAACAAATATGTGAGCACATGAATCAAACAATATAAGATACATTACACAATAATACGGAGCAATAAAGATTCACTTGCGTAATCAAAAAGATAATTCAAGTTTCAAAATATACGGAACAACGAATAATCACTTACAGAACACGTAATCAACAAATAATACAGAGCAACGAAAGTTACTTGCCACAATCACGCAAACAGATAATTCACATTAGAATACACAATCAATCCTTAGCAACCCATCAAAAACGAAACATCTAAAATCTTGATCTTCTCCATGACTCCAATTCTGATCAGATTTTATTGAGCCTTTTTGATCCTCTAAACGATGTTATCTTGAGAAACACGAAACATGAAAGTTGAAGATAACGAAAAGACCTCTCCGAAAAATCCAGAATCACTGAATTCTGACTTACGATGAATTTTATACGAGTTTTACAAGATTGCTGATTTATGCTAAGAAGAGCCCTACGAATTTTATAAATAAAAACGAAGAAGATGAATATGATCTATTTATAACGATACAAAATCCTATATCTTAACCTACAAGTTATCCATATTAGAATCTGATCCAAATTTTAAGCTCATTACTCTAATTCAATTTTAAATCCTAATCTTTATCCAATTTTAATATTTTTTTTTCTATTATTCTATTATTAATCGAATTCTAAAAATTACGGGATATCCAAATTCACAACAAACCTATACGTCTACTCTCGCTAATCTCCTTTAGGACAAACTTAAACTATGGTCCACAAGATCGAATCCTTAGGAATGTACTAGTCCCATACCTAATACACTCCGAAAGACAGCCTGCTCTGATACCAACTGAAACAGCCCGCCCTTTCGGATTATTAATTCCAAACTGATACAATATACAATCTATTTATCAAAAATTCAATTACAAAGGTACTATTTCAAAAGCACAGCTAACGGAAGTCCAAAAGTCAATCTACTCCAATTCTAAGTCCTCGAACTCCAATGCTATCCAACTCGAACTCTTAGGCGAAACCTGAAATTGTAAGTAATGAGTTATACAGCCCAACAAGAAACCAATCGATCCAACTAACAGACCAAGTAACATGAACACATATAACAAAATACGATATACGAAACAAACACTTTCGATACATATTCTTATTCGATACACACAATACACATATCACATAAATAACAATAATTCAAAATCCACAATTCATGCCACGACCACTACAACCCGGTGATAACGGTCCTAAATTTTCTGAAAACTGTCACTATAATCCGGTGACTGCGGTCCTAAGTTCTTATTCAATATTTTCACAAACCATGGCACAAATCAAATATCTCAAATTATCGTCTGGACATCACATATATACATCGATACATATTCTATATCACATAATAATATTAAATATATGATCACTTAGCCCAAGTTTTGATAATCAAATATAAACGCACAACACACAATTTTGAAAACGCCAGTAAGATCGATCAAAAACTTACCTCAAAACCTGATTATATCTGAATTTACTCTTTTAGACCCTCTAAACGATGTTTTCTTGAGAAACACGAAACACGAAAGTTGTAGAGAACGAAAAGATCTTTCCAAAGAGTCTAGCATCACTGAATTCCGACTTACGATGAATTTTATACGAGTTTTACAAGATTGCTGATTTATGAAGAAAAGCCCCTACGAATTTTGATATTAAAAACGAGGAAAACGAATATGGTGTATTTATAACGATACAAAATCTTATATCTTAACCTATAAGTTATCCATATTAGAATCTGATCCAAATTTTAGGCCCATTAGTCTAATTCAATTTTCAATCCTAGTCCTTATCTAATTTTAATCCTTTTTATTCTATTATTCTTTTATTAATCGAATTCTAAAAAATTACGGGATATTACAATTTCCTTGCTCGAAAGAAGTGTATTTTGATATCGACATTCGGGACTCTGAGTTGAGCTACCATGACAATATGGATCTAATGCAGGGTTTCACTTCCATGCTGAACGCAGTCAGAGAAACTCCGGTTCTTAGACTTTCAAGGGAAACAATTCAGGTATCTTCTTTAATTTCATACCATTTTATCTTCCTTAAACCATTACTGAAAATTTTTTTGTTCTAATTTCGCTGGATTTCACTTTTTAATTTATTTGTCATTATCAGGTTCTTTGGAAGGTTCTACAATTGTCAGAATATCATCCTTCTCCATTACGCAACCTCAAGTTACTTTTCCTACAAGGGCTAGATGATATGCTAATCAGATCTACCGATCATGTCATTGACTACTTGCTCAGCAACTCTCCTTGTGCAGGGATCCTCCAAGGTAACTGAAGAAAACCTTACACACATCAATGTTTATTTGCTTTATTATGACATTTAGATATTTTGATTATCAAACGTTATTGATTATTTTCTTTTATAACTATCATAAGTTGGAAATAAGTCAAATCCACTTCTTGACATCCAATTTGATCACAGTATAACCACACTAAATATTTGTATCTGACAATTTGATTTTACTTTACAAGAAGTTTTTTCTATGATCTATAAACACGCTGATCGAATGATAAGTCCCGGAATGCAATAATAATTGTGAAATCATATACTCCATTGCCAAGTCGCCTGAAATTAAGTGCAAAGTCTGATTTCAAGATCTGACTGCAGTTGCTAGCTACTCACATATGCTGATGCATTTTCATTAAATTGACGTGTCCGCACCGATACATGTTGGTACTTGTAGCATATCTTCTAGGATTACAAATTTATGTAAAGAAAATGTCCAAACAGAAAATCTTAGCACATGTATCTATTCTGTTCACTACAATCTTCATCTCGTGGACTCGTACCCAATAACTTTGCTCCAGTTCAGACTGACATGATACACTGACTCTTTATTTGCATAATTATTTCAGGTCATCATGGAGGAAATCAGAAATTGCAGAAAAGAGGAAGGCATATGTCAGAGTTCGCCGGCTGAACACATCTGGCCATCTATGTAATGTGCAAATGCTAAGACACTGGATAGCAGCAGTATTCAAAAGCAAAGACTATAAAGTGCATGTTGGCCTTATCAGTGGTATTTCTTTGACACTCAATCACATAGCTGTTGATTACATTTTAGTTGACAGATATCCAGGAAAGTTTTGGAGATTTTGTGACCAGACTGCAGCAGATTGTGAATGAAATTTGATGACTGTGTTGTAAGCAGTTGATCTATTGCACATACTACTAGTTTTCACTCTGACATTTTAATATGTCAAATGAGGAATATTTAATCAATCTCCCACAGCAATATATTACTTTTTCATTTTATCCACTTTTCATTTTTTATTTATAAATCTTGGTTCTGGATACACCTCATGACCTCCAATAATTGGTGCAGCATCCTCAAGCTATATCATTAGAATTATTAGAAGAAAGGGTAAATATGTTCAGCGGGTTGTAGAACAATTAGGAGAATATGATTCTCTGCAGTTAAGAAATGATATTGGGTGCAGCAATTTCTTCTGCGTTCTTGCCTGTACATTTTTTCTTCCTACCACTAAGCTTCATTATATACGATTCAAATTTTATCGAGACAAATCTACACAAATTTCTGAGAGTCATGTTTGTTTCATAGTGTTAGTTACGGGCCCAGTAAGGCTTTGCATGTACATTTTTTCTTCCTACCACTAAACTTCATTATATACAATTTAAATTTTACCGAGACAAATCTAGACAAATCTCTGAGAGACATGTTTGTTTCATAGTGTTAGTTATGGCCCAGTAAGGCTCAATGCTTACTCAATGAACGAATGTCCATTGGACAATCATATTATTGGGCCGCAGGCCCAGCATGCTTAGGGAGCGAAGGCTCACACCGTTCTACAGGTCGAGGCCCATTCTCCTCCTGCCATTGGGATCCTCCAATCATAACGCCCCCATTTCACTACTCGCCTTTACTCCAGACGTAACGGACGAGCATTTATGGTGAGTTTAGGTATAAGTACCCCTGGGAAAGTAAGACAAAGACAATTATATTCATATACTCTCATATTCTCTTTACTTTCTTATATTCCCAAAATCCACTCTACATCCAGATCATTTATTCTCACACCAGAGACGAATCGGGGGGACAATCCCTCTCATTCTCTTCTTTTGCAGGTAGCAGCCGAAGGACGTTCTTGGCAGGCTGAACGCTGTTCTTTCTTACCGAAGGAATCTGGGCGTAACATTTGGCGCCGTCTGTGGAAAATACGAGAGTCATAAACGAGATACTGAGAAGATGACAAACACAACTCATGAGCAATCACCACCACCTGGTTTCACTCCTCATGATGAGGGACATACGTCCTTCTTGATTGACGTCGATAGAGTCATCAAATTAAATCCCAAAGAAGAGGCTTTACTTCTCAAGATCCGTGCAGAAAGTCGCGGAGAAAGGGAAAGCAAAAGATGATCAATCTGAAAAGGAGGCTAAGGCTAGGGAAAAATGAAGGGAGGCCAATGCGCTGCGATTGAAGGTCTTGCAACTCCAGAGGGAAGAAATTGAGCTACAAGAGAAGACACTTCGCGAAGCATTGCAGGCCGATGAGCCAGTAATAACCACCAAGCCAAGGAAAGAACGAAGGGGGTATGACAAAGAAGATGAGTCTGATTCTGATTCGCACCCAAGAGAAAGCGAACGAAATAACGTTATTTTTCTGATTAAGACGAAGAACTTTATGGGTCCTGAATCAGGCTAACTCATCCGGAAAAGGCCATTTTCGGAGATAGGAGGGTCGATAGAGAACCGAACGTGGCCGAAGAGATTGAGTAGTACCGACCTCCTCCGGGCGAGGAAAGACAATTTCCGAAGATGAGTGAGTTCAATAGAAAAGACGATTCGGAGGACCACTGTGAAAAGTACGAACTATTGATGATTGGGATGGGTCATAATAACATCATGCTATGCAAAATGATCAAAACCTACCTAAAGGGATCGGTTTCGATGTGGTACAAGTCCCACAAACCCAGGTCCATCAGGTCGTATAAGCAGTTGAAGAGAAATTTTCTGAAATACTACTCACATCTACGCCGAAATGCGAAGCATACTGAGGCCTTGGTCCACTGTAGACAGAGGGCGAACGAGGAAATTGAAGATTACTTGGCTCGGTTCAAGGAGGAAGCTGGAATGGTCACTAATCTGGACAAGGTCAAGGCAATGGGCTTCCTTACGACAGGGCTGGCACTACTAAAAATATGGGATCAGACATCGGTTCTGAACCGATGTTAAAAAAAACTGAACCGATGTCTTCGTGTGATGTTAAATGTCATCAGGCTTTGACATCGGTTCACAGCCGATATCTATTACAGTGCTATACATCGGTTTTAAGAATAATTCTGATGTCTTTGCAACAAATTTCAGCTTATATTACAGTATTTCTAGGTGAATATGAGTATATTATGGGGTAATTATCCATTAAAACATGAAACCTACAAGCTCTAAAAGATATTTTTTTAAAAATCTTTCAAACAAACCGATGTGAAAATCTAGATCAGACATCGGTTATGTTGTCTGACCGATGTGAAATGGTCCATCAGACATCGGGTACTTTTATCAACCGATGTAAAATAATGGGTTAGACATCGGTTTCGTTCATTTGGTGATGTTAAATCCTTTTGTTTAACATCAGTGTTTTTTTCTAACCGATGTTTAATCTTTAATATTGTAAAATTTAAGACATCAGCTATTGAAAATTCGATGTTATTTGGCTTAAAATACATTGATTTTTTTACAGAACCGATGTCAAATGACTATTTGACATTGGTTTTTGTAGTTCTTTTTCTTTTAATATTGTTTCACCTGATGTCTTTTGTTCATTTTTACATCGGTTTTAAATTACCATTCTGATGTTAATATATGTACTGTAAATTGCATATGCCATCCTGGTACTATTAATAGCCCAGGGAACCAATTGCATTTTCAACCAGAAAAATACCAACAATATGCAATACATCCAACCAAATTTGTAAAAATATAGAGGTATACATTGATACCAAATTTACTAACATTCAATCCAACAAGAGCTCAATTCGGACATTACATTCCAAGTCTAAAATAAACATCCCAACTAAAAATAATAAAAGCCAAATTCTCTAGTTATTACATCCAACATTCTAAACATGTTTGACTAGTTAATATGTACCATTTGTCAAATTTCGACAATTCCAAACATAAATCAGAATGATGGATGTAATTGTCACCAAACATCCCTTAATTAACCACCAACCACCAGCAAACACAATATCAATTCACATAAATCAGAGGAAAGCTATATATATAGATACTTATCATTTTTACATCTTGTCTTGGATAAATTCAAGCACCTCCATCCGCACCTCATCCAGCTCCTGCCTTGTGTAGGACTTTCGAGTTTTGGCTGCCCACTATAAAACACACGTAAAAATTAGCAACTAGAATATTATTAACCAGAATTGCCATATGTATAATTAAAAATAAACAAAACCAACTATTTATAATTTAACCAGAAGAGGACCTTTTCTATACTTAACCATAATTTTCTTCGTTAATCCAAAACTATATACCAGATAGTTCCTTATCACTAATAAAAACAAGATCCATCTGGAAATCACTAATAATAAAAACTGATAATAAAAATGGCACTCATATTTATCTGTCCTGAAAAACTACACAAAAAAATTCTACATGCCATCTATCGGAAATGATTTGCATATATACCTTGGTAGTAAAAGATAGCTCCTTATCAGCAATGATATCTTTCATGTATCGCATTATAACATAGCCACATTCAACCCCTCCTGGTTGTTTGGGAGATCCCTGTTACAATATAAAATCTGAATTAGCACCAGAAATTAATTAAAATTACAAAGTGATAAAAAATACAAAAAACTTACAAGAAGATTCTTTATCTGAGGAGCTTTATTTCCCCTTCCAGTTTGAGCATTGTAGGATTTCATCGCTCTACATTGCAGAACAACAATAATATACATGATTATTTTTCAAAAGGGAGAATATTTACTATATATATATATTTATATATAGTAATTAACAGAAATATATTACTCTGTTAATGATTTTTCCAACTCATCAAAATGTGTTGGATGTGGCAGAGGGTTCAGAATATAAATGTCGTCATCCCAAATTACAACCAAAATCCAGTGGCAACTATGTTTATAAAAAAGAAAAAAGAAAAACACAAGTCAGAAATTTTAAAAAAACTACCTAAATATATTAATTTGTAAAAGCATGTCTAAATTAAAAATACTTACTTATGATTATGTGGCATGAAGTACATGCGATAGGGACTACTCTCTTTCAACCGATTAACAAAATAAGAATGAAAAGATTTGTTCAACGTAAATGTAGCTCCTGGATCGAAAAATCCATATAAGACCACATCATCATTCTTCCTCTCAATCTTAATCAGTCTTTGCAAGAGCCTACCAGGGAGTGAATTACATTACTTATAATATCCGTATAAAACATGAATATTGAATATGTAACGATAAAAAATTAACTTACGCCATATAAGCAGATATTGCAGCTTGGCCAATCATATCGAACTCCAACAATGCTTTCACATTTTCATGCAATATATAAATTATTTTCTCAGTCCCAAACACGTCCGAATCACACGGAATTGGTATTGACTCCCCAGTGGCTTTCATGAAGACTGCAGCATGTTTGTATAACACCTTGTACTGCTTTGGCACATTCTTGTTTAGCTTCATTTTTCTATAATCATCTTGAAGTTTCTGCAACTCATCTTTCCGCTTAGACTGCCCCTGCAACACTTCCTTTTTCTTTTTCTACACAGAATTAAATAAAACAAGAATAATCGGTTATTATTGACATAACTACTATAGAATGCAACAATCAATTCAGAGTATATTGACATAATTTTTATATAACATACCGCCACAGTTGGGTAGATGATCAATTCACGAGGCCATGCTACGTGAGAGCCAACTGCTTGGCATACAACCTCAATTTCACCAGGTATGGGCACTGGAACCGACGCCTCTGGCTGGATGTGTCCGTCAACCGACACACGAACATGTCCGGGCTTTAGAGGCACTCCGTGTACTGAAACATTCATCTCTTCGTGATCATCAAAAACTGTTCCAAAAGCAACCTTGTTCTCTATGCAATCCAGTGCAAGCTCACATGACTGTGGACCCTACATTATAGTGAGGGATCAATTTAATTTTATTTCATAAATCCCAAGTCTGTAGACATATATCTAGTAGATCTTAATAATATTTTACCTTCTTTCCGCTCGGAGGAGAGGGGTCAAAACTAACAAAGTCTTCATCATTTACCAACAACTGTTTGGCACTCAGCGGTTTAACAGCAACTCCAACATTCCGCTTATCAGCAGCTCCCTCTTTATTAATAGGTACTTGATAACTTGATTTGTCAGAGAATATAGGAGAGTGACCATTCGAAGCATTAACCAAGGCCTTAAGTTCAGCCATCTCCCGCTGATTTCTTTCCAACTGATCCAACAACTCTGCCTTGGTAATTTTAGTCTTTTTCGCTTTCGGCAAATTGAAGAATGTTGTTGGAGTGACAAAGCCGCCAACCCCTCGAACCCTTCCTGCGTGCTCAGGAGTCTGAAGTGCCGTAGTCAACACATCTTCTGTTCTATGTGGAACAAATTCACCCTTCTCCTTCATTTCAAGTAACTCAGCCTGTAAAATAAATACAAACAATTAGTGCATTATTTATGACGCAATTATCTTTGAAGGGAATGCAGTATTAAAAATATCACTTACAATTCTCGCATTTATTTCCGCTTGCTCTTCAGTAAGCTCATCAGGATTCTTTGGCATCCTAGCCTTCCACCAAAAATTGCACGATCAGGTTTCTCTTTCCGCTTTAAGTTCCCTTTCTTTATCTGTTAAAAAAGAGAAAATGTTTAAACTCCCTTAAAACTTAGAATTGCAAAGCCAAATAGATATGGTTCTTACTTCTTCTTCTCGCAAACCAATATACCCCTTCCTTGACAAGCGGTGATGATATTTCCGTTTACCCACTCTATTGCTCTGTAACTTACGTTGTTCCTGCACCAAAATAAATTAGTAAAAATTAATAAATATTATTTAACCAAAATCTATTTAATCATTTAGCAAGTAAAATGGCAATCATGTATATTTTATTAGTAGAATATATTCATACCAGCCATTTGGGGCTCGTCCTCTCTGCAACAAATTTCTTCCAAGGTTCTTTACCAACAAACGCATACTTCTTCGGAGGCTTCATCAATTTCTTCTTTTTTCCAATAAATGGCATCACATATTTTGCAGTTAAATCAGCTTTAAACTGCCTCCATTTTTCACCTGCCGATTGTAGCACAAGCTTCTCACTTTCTGGGGCAATTTTGAATGTGTCCTAAAGAGCCACATAATATAAATTAGCCACATAATTTACAGTCACAATTTAAATAAAATGAAGAAGTCAACAAGGGATATGATTTACCTGGACATCATCCCATAATTTTGCTTTTAGATCACAATCCACTTTTGGCCAGTTTTCAGTGTCGATTGGAATCATTGTCCTTGCGAGCATTCCTATGTAAGACTGTAAAGTAGGCCTGGTATTTCCGATGGGAACTCCAAAATCATTGTATCTAACTTTAAATTTCTTTCCCCGAGCTTTCTTCACCACTACTTTGTGAAGAGCTGAAACACCACGCGCACCTCCTAGCCTTTTTTTTGTAGATTCAGAAGTGGTCATCGTTTCTTCACAACTACTTTGAGTTTGATATTGTGGAGGGACTTGAACCAACTTTTCATTACAAGTCTCTGAAGTTTTGACATCAGGAACAATCTCATCATCAACCTTTTCAGAGTTATTCTTCCTGTCATTTTCTTCGAAAATTACTTTCTTGGTTTTTTGCTTCTTTGCCATTTTGCTCCCTTAGTTTGCATTAAATTGAATAATAAAGCCATCAGTTGAACAATATATTTTCAGTCCGTCATTAATTACAGTCAAGCATAAATAATAAATTGTAAAATCAGCAAGTACGAATACAACTATACAAGAACAATAATTTACCTAAACTGCAATCAGTAATTAATCACATCCGAAATAACTCTAAAGTATTTTATAGAAGTACAATTAAATAATGCAAAATAATTAAAGAAAAAATAATGCCATCAATCAGTAATTATGGATGAACTACTTATATGATTATAACAATGCAAAAGAAAAAAAAAATTAACAATATATTTTACACATTATAACACAATTAAAGGCAAATATATATGGTTCATTCAGTCATTCAAATTCCCATTTAGATATATATTTTACATAAAGCTACATCATCAGTCAGTAACGACATTAGGTGCAGGAGTTTTAGTAGCAGTATTTTTAATCCAAATTCCCTCAACATTAGGTCTAGCAGTATGAGCGACATCATCAGTAGTGACATCAGTTGCGGGGATTTCAGTGCAAAATGGGGGATGTTCCATGATCATGTCTCCTAAGTCATCTTCATTATACAATTCTTGGTAGTCTCGAGTTGTGGAGGACAGAACAATAGACCAGGTAGCATCAACGGGATCTTCAAGGTAAAACACTTGCTTGACTTGGTCAACAGAAACATATTTATCTTTTTTGTGACCTTGTCGACTAAAATCCACAAGTGTGAACCCAAGATCATCAACCCTTATTCCTTTATCATTACTTGCCCATTTACACAGGAACAAGGGAGCTTTGAATGCATGGTAGTCTAATTCCCATATCTCTTGTATGATACCATAAAATGTCAAATCACTTTCTACGGGGTTCAAGTCCTTGGCACTAGAAACCTGGACCGCTTTAGCAATGACAGACACCCCGCTGTTTTGAACAACGCGTATGTCATCTCGTTCCTTTTTAAAATATCGCACTCCATTCACTAGATAACCTTGATAAGTTAGTACTGAAAATGATGGCTTGGCAGCGAGCCATCTTATCGTATCTGAAACACCTTTGTTGTTCTCCCTTAGTTCATCATTCACCTACAGATATGATAAGAAATTTTAAATCCTAAATAGCTAATAGTCGTCATTACACTACAGATCAAAGAACCTAATACAACACTGACTTTGTTTTGAAACCAATCAGCAAAGAGCCGATTGTGCTCTCTCACGAGCCAATGTAAGCTTTTCCTTTTCCCTCGGTGAATTTCTTCAAGATATTCCTTATGCATTCTGAAAAATGCATATGGAATGATATATTAAAGACACATTACAAGACTAATTACTGGATAATGATGAATTGAAAACAACAAACTGCATAAACTCACAGAATATATGGAAACACTTCAGCGTTGTTTAGAAGGACATGTAGATGTGCTTCATCTCGCTCCTTCTCTTCCACTGATTTTATTATCACAGCGGATAATGGACCTGATATCTTATTATCTTGGTCCTTTGGAAGACCGGCAGTGGAGTAATTCTGACTAAGAAACTCGGTGCAGAATTCTACGGACTCTTCTCCAAGGTAACTCTCTGCCATACAACCTTCGGGATAATAACGGTTTCGAACATAACTCTTTAGTACTTTATTAAACCGTTCAAACGCATACATCCACCTATAAAATACTGGTCCATATAAGCGTAGTTCCTGGACCAAGTGGACTACTATATGTACCATTACATCAAAAAATGACGCATGGAAAACCTTTTCTAGATCGCACAAGGTTAGTATAACATCTGACTGCAGCTTATCCAGTTTTGACACGTCTACTACTTTGTTGCAAAAAGCATTAAAAAAGAAACACAATCTAATAATTGTGACCCTAACATGCTTCGGAAGAACGGAGCGTATTGCAACCGAGAGTAATTGTTGGAGAAGAATGTGGCAATCATGTGATTTTAGCCCGTAAATATTCAAATCAGGCATGGAAACATAATTATTTATGTACGATGCATGTCCGTATGGAAGTTTCATCGACATTAATGATGACAAGAAAGTCCTTTTTTCTGCCTTTGACAAAGTAAAGGGAGAAGGATGCAAATAGGTTTTCTTTACTCCTACTTGGGGAGCCAAATCAGACCTAACGCCCATTTCCATCATATCACGACGGGCTGCCGCACTATCCTTTATCTTATGGCGCATATTTAGTAATGTGCCAATCAGACTATCACATACATTCTTCTCGACATGCATGACATCAATACAGTGCCTAACATGGTGAAATTTCCAGTATTCTAACTCGAAAAATACTGACTTTTTCTTCCATGGACTTTCAACCTTCTTTGCCTTCTTCATTTTCTTCCCAAATTCAAATTTGATTTGTTCTTGCTCTGCTAACACTTCTTCTCCGGATAGGGTTCGACGCGGCTGCTCAAACTCTTGTTGTCCATTAAAAGCAGCCTTCTGCCTTCTATAAGGATGATGTAGAGGCAAATATCGACGATGCCCTTGGTAGCACATTTTCCTACTATGAGTCAAAAATTTAGCTACGGTGTCATCTCCACAAACTGGACAACACTTATAACCCTTATTAACGCAGCCAGATAAATTTGCGTAAGCAGGGAAGTCATTTATCGTCCACATTAAAACTGCTTTTAAAGTGAAAAATGATTTGTTATACGCGTCATACATATTTGGTTCCCCTTCCTTCCAAAGCTTTTTTAAATCATCAATCATCGGTTGTAAGTAGATGTCGATGTTATTACCAGGCTCATGCGGGCCAGGGACCAATATCGACAACATCATAAATTTTCTTTTCATACATAACCAGGGAGGAAGATTGTAAGTCACCAATATGACTGGCCAGCAACTATATCTATTAGATAGGCCATTATTGTGCGGGTTTACACCATCCGCCGATAAAGCCAAGCGAAGGTTTCTCGGTTCACTACCAAAGGATGGCCACCTATAATCTATATTTTTCCAAGATGGAGAGTCGGCTGGATGTCGCATTTTACCATCTTGTGTCCGCTGTTGCGCATGCCAACACATTAGTTTAGCGGTGGAAGGAGATTTAAACATACGTTTAAATCTAGGAATTATTGGAAAATACCACATGACTTTGGCTGGAAGATTAATCCTCTCTTCACCTTTCTTTGTCAACTTCCACCGAGAAAGTCGACACTTAGGACACTTGGTTGCATCAGCATGTACACCCCTTTACAGTACACAGTCATTCGGACATGAATGGAACTTTATATACTCTAGACCTAAATTGGAGAGGGTTTTTTTTGCTTCATATGCATTACTAGGTAACATATTATCTTTGGGAAGTAGAGACCCAACAGAAGAAAGGAGGTCAGTGAAGGCACTATCGGTAATACCAAACCTAGATTTCCAGTTATGCAACTTCAACATCGACTCTAACTTAGTACAGTCACTACCCTCATATAGAGGTTGCTCAGCATCGGCTACGAACCTCCTAAACTGATATGAATCATTATCATATTGACTCGAGTTATATGCCGCTTCACAAACATCAACAGTTTCCGAAGCAGCGACATGCTCCTGATCTTGCTCTGACGCTTCATCAGAGGCTTGCTCAGGAGGTGGGTCTGGAGCTTGCTCTTCAGGTGGACAACTAGCACTTGAAGATTTAGGACCCGTAGAAGCAGTCTCCCCATGCCAAACCCAATGCACATAACCTAGACAAAAGCCATTGTCATAGATATGGCCCCTGATTGTTTTTATAGAGAATTTTTTAAAATTGGCGCATCGTCCACAAGGGCAAGGAATTTTGTTACGATCTTCAGAATTTTCTTCAGCATATATCAAGAAGTTTTCCACCCCCATTTCAAATGCTAAAGAATCTCTATCTTGCAAAATCCATGTCTTATCCATCAAATTTCCCTACCTGATAGCCACTATAAATATTAAAAATCCAACACATACCTATTTATAATTATTTAATAAAAGGCATATCAAATTTGTGTTGGTTACTGTAGGGATTAATTATATAAACTTAGAAAGGAGTAAATACCTTGATATCCTAATAATTTATAGTACTAATTCATTACTCTAAGATCCTATACATATACCCAATTAATTACAAAACTAGACTAAATTTATAAACTAGACTAAATTAAACCAAGATAATTAAAACAAATTAAACCAAGATATTTGAAAATATCACATAATTAAAAACCAATAATTCCAACATTCACAGCCCAGACAATTGTTGAATTTCCTTCACATAAATAAAACTCAGTGAGAACTTGAGTATTGAAACAAATTCAGCCCATAAATAAATAAATTAAAATTATCTGTTACTTGTATCTGTGAGAAGGATAATTATACAAAACAATTACTATAATACAACACAAGTAACAGATAGTTTATATCAGGAATGCAGAGACTTGTTCATATCAGAGAAATGACTATCATACAAAACAAGAAATGCAGAGACTTGTTCATATCTGAGACCTGTTCAAATGCAGCCCCAAAAACCCCCCCAAAACACACTAATATGTATGAACAACCCCTAAAAAACACATAATTAAAAACAGAACAGAAACATTTATATTTACATCAATGTACCTAAAACATTGATTTACATCAGTGTACCTAAAATATTTAACATGACATAAAATTCCCAAAAACAGGACATAAAACCCCCAAAAAGAAACAAACATAAAACCCCCAAAAACATAAAACATTTACATGCACAAAGAAGAAAAACAGTAAAGAAGAAAAGAAGATAAACATAAAACATTTACATGCACAAAGAAGATATTAAACATAAAAATGAGGGAGATAAACAGTAAAGAAGTAAAGAAGAATATACCTCCGGATGCTTTCAATGTTCTGAAACCCCAATGTTCTAAACCCTCAGTGCTCCAACCTCCAAATGCTGTCTACCTCCAGATACTAGCTCCAACCTCCAGATACTAGCTCAATTTCAAGTTTAATTTGCTCTAATTTGAAGCTCCAAATCTTGAATTAGAATTGGGGCTGAAATTAGGGTTTCAGAGAAAAGAGAGAAGAGACGGTTAACAGAGACTAAGGTAAGAAGAGAGAAGAAAGGTAAGAAGACTAAGAGAGAAGGAGGGGAGAGATGAGAGAGACGAGAGAGGCGAGGGTCGTGGAGAGATGAGAGGCTCGCAGGAGGTTTTTTGGAAAGGGGGGAAAATATGTTAAAGTGAATTTTTTATTAAAATTAAAGGGGGGAAAGTGTACTGAAAAGCGGGGGGGGGGGAGTTAAGTAATTTTTATTTTTTTTAAAAGGCCATAGATAACGGTTAACAAAATGAACTGATGTCAAAGTTAAAAACAAATTTGTGGCCTTTTTAATTTCTGAAGATAGACAACGGCTACTAAGTGAAACCGATGTCAATATGCGTATTCAACATCGCTTTTTACAAAACCGATGTTAAACTGCATTTTAACATTGGGTGCATTACATGCCGATGTCTAAGGACCGATGTCGTATCTACTATTTCTAGTAGTGTGGACCCCTATAAAGGTAAAAAGTTTCGCTCCTCTCTTTATGATTTTTCTCCCAAATCCCTCAATGATATCTATGTGAGGGGAGAGAATATTTGGAGAAAGATGGAAAGTATCGGAGGTTACAAAGATTCCCGAAGGGATGACCGTTTGAAGCGAACGAATAGATATGAAAGCTCAAGATCCGGGGGTGACTGAAGGGATAGTAGGAAAGAAGGAAGAAAGCAAACCGACCGTGGGGCCGAACGACATCGAGATAGAGATTCGGCTGTATTCACCCCTTTGAACACACCAATCTCCAAGATTCTTCATAAGATCAAAAGAAAGCCTGGGTTCGTTCGGCCCGCTAAAATGAAGGTCACGAATCACAAAAAAAATCCCGATAAGTTCTGTGATTACCACAGAGATAATGGGCATAATACTAATGAGTGCTACCACCTCAAGAAGATTATTTAACGAATGATCAAAAAAGGCGAACTCAATCAGTTCGTCCGATATCTAAGAGATAGGCTGGGTCCGAAGGACAATCAGGAAGAGCCGGAAGCCGAAAAACCTGAATCACCTGATGTTTCTTCATTTGGAAGCAACAGGGAATCAGTCAGACAGACAGTCACATAACCATTAATTGGAGCATTTGTGTAGGTCACTTAATCTCCTTCCATGAATAGTTGAACTCCTCCATTTTTCAAGGTAGATGTCGGCTTTCAGTGTTTTTGATAACATTTCATTACAATATATTCCTCTAACCAAATGAAAATATATTTAGTTGGCGGAATTATATTGTAAGGAAAATGTTATCATAGATACTTCAAGCGGACGTGTATACCTTGGAACATGAAGGAGTACAATTATTCATGGAAGGAGATTAAGAGACCTGGATAAATGCCTGAATAATTGTTACGTGACTGATGCCTTAAGGTTCTAAATGAAGAAGCATCAGGTGATTTGGGTAGATGAATATGTTGTACTAATAATGTTATCATCGATACTCGAAGCAGTCAAGTGGCTAGCTCGAAAAACTAGATCTCAAATATTTTTGGAAGGGCATCGAATGCCCAATTACCCCGAAAAATAGTCCTAAAAATGCTCAATCTTGTATAAATATATAGTTGTAGCGAATCGAACCCGAGTTTGCAATGAAAATAATTAATTAAATGATATAGTGGGTATTAAAATAATATTTTTTTGGTAATTTGATACCATTATGTTTTTCGGAAAAGTGTTTCCTCGTTAGTAAAGAGTATAGATATTGTGTTGGGTATGGTTGATACCCTAATGCGCTTCTATGCTGTCAGATTTTAGTATAAATTTAGAAATGCCTTGATCTTATTACTATGTTATTGACAGCACAATACTGGAATGTTGACCACCAAAATCATCCAATTGTGATCGATAATTCTGCAATTGTTAATCAAGTGAACTAGAAATAATGGTATAATCAAGCACGACATGACTTTAATATGATTAATATTGGGAAATTTATACCATATCCAAATAAATGGCACTGTCTTGCTGTCTGAAATAAATTTTTTGATCAACCAAGACTTAACCTAATTTTGGTTGGCATATTGCCTCTAATTTTGTATCAACTACCTCAGTTTTCAGGGAACACTTCCACCGTTTACACACTCATCTCTTTTGGACAAACTTCTTGTCATTTCTTGCAAAGTTTTTTGAGCACTGTATACCATTTATTCTACCCATACACAACTTTGTGCACAGTCCCATAACTGGACTACTAGCTTGGTCTTACAATATATCATAAGCTTAGCAATACATAATTTTGGGGTATTTCTCTTACTCTCGAAATATGGCCTCCACTGAAGTAAACAATTTAAGCTCATAGAAAATACAAAGGTCTACTCAATGTTTTTAGTCAAGAACCTTGCAATTCTGTACAAAATTTGTCAAGAATTCTGTTTTATCTGCCTCACAAGAATGTAACAAGGTCTACTCAATGTATTTAGTCTGAGCATGATAAACATAATTAGCACTGAGATCTACTAAAATTTTGTTTCGCATATAAAGGAAGAGAACTAGTCATAGCAACTCCAAGAGCATATTAATGACATTTTAACCAAATTATTTTATAAGAAGTATAGTGCCCTGTTCTCTGGAACTCCTGGATATAAGTAACTGTTTCTTAGACCTCTAAAAACAGCTACTATAAATATTTCTAACACATGCTAACGTGTTTCATTATCTGTGTATAAATTAGTAAGTTGTTTATGATAAATATAATTAATGTTATTATCTTCTTTCTCTCTTTTACTTTTTCATAATTTTTGGCTTGTTGAGCTGTATGAGATCAAATAATCTATAACATGTATATAGTGTAAAGTAATATAATCTTGAAAGAAAATAAAATATCGGACTTTAAAGCACGGCTCGTGGACATTTAAAGCAATTTCTCAAGTAATTTTGTGTTTAAAAATTGTGATTATTATATTTTATAATTTAAAATGCTAAAAATAATCGTTTGATGTGTAACATAGGTAAAATGTTAGTTGATATTAAGGAGATTAAAAATTACAAAATCAATCATTAAACAAAAAAAATAGTTGATCAGAAAAGTTCTTAATTAACACTCGTAGAACATAAAATATATTTACATCAAATGCGAAATAAGTTAGTTTGATAAGTTATAAACCAAAGATCCTGTGCTTTTTATTTTTATTTTATAAAGGTCGAAATATAATTTATTTATTGACTAATTTATATTCTTACAAACTTAATTGTAAATTACTTCTACAATAATTTAATTATAACTACATAACCCTGGAAAGATGTGACACGTGTGAGCAACTTATAATCATAACAAATATTATTTTGTGGATGAATAAAATAGAGAACACAAATTTTAACTTTCTCTAAAGTTATCCTCCAAAAATAAAATCATAAATATAATTCCTTTCTTTGTTTTCATTTCCACCATATTCGTATAATTCCTGATGTCGATTTTCAAATGTTACCAATTATTTATAAATTTTCAAAACTTGTTGTTAAGACCGAATATAAGTTGCATATTTTTAAAACAAGCCGCTGAGAATGGTAGAATGAATGGTTGTTGTATATGCAACTCAACACCTTTGATAACCCATCTTTTATTTGCTGACGACGGTTTTTTATTCTTTAAAGTTACTAAAGCTGAGTTTTGAATGAACATGAAGCTCCATCAGGGCAGCCTGTTAACTATCAAAAGTCGGCAGTCTTTTTGAGTTCTAATGTACGGAGAGATAAACAAAGGGAGATCAAACAAGCGCTTGGTGTTAACAAAGATATAGGTGACAGTAAGTATCTTGGATTACCATCATTGATTGGCCGTTCAAAGAAGAATGTGTTTAAGTACTTAAAGGAAAAGGTGATTCAAAATATTAAAGGGTGGAGCTCTAAGCTGCTTTCTCGAGCTAGCAAACTAGTATTGTTGAAGAATATGGTGTAGTCAATACCAGCGTACACAATGTCTTGTTTTTTGCTACCTAAATCTTTACATTAAAAAATTCAGAGTGATGAATGCGTTTTGGTGGAAAACTCAAACATCGAGAAATAACAAGATTAGATGGTTAGGGTGTTGGAAACGTGTATGGGTTTTACTCAACTAAACTTTAACCTTAAATATAATAATACATATAAAAGAAATGCAAGCTTGTATTTATTTTAATACAGCTTGAATTTTTCCTTACACCAGGAGAGCTTCGGCTCTATTTCTTTTCACTATTTTTTGTATATCTTTTTACACAACTAAGAAACACTATATATAGACTCTACAACTAGGATACAAGTCATACCTTACATCATATAATATTTAATTTCTTGTTTCCTGGCAAGCCTTTCATTTTCAAGTTCTAACAGATAGCCTACCTTAATTCTAGGATTCATTCTATCTTCTTGTTTGACTCCTCCAGATTGTGCAGCTGCTTCTTTCTTTGGTTCACATTCACTCAGAACCTACCATCTTTTACTAACATGACTCCAGGAACACTTCTTTGACCATGCATGCATGTAGAATTTATTACACACGGTTATAGCATCAAAATTCAAGCCGGCCAACTGTAATTATTAAAACTACTCCTAGAAACAAATTGACTTGCCCCTTGAGTCTTCCATTTATTCTGGGAAGCCACCTTTTATTTTGCATATGTCAACTTAACTATTAAGAGGGTTTGAATTCTAACACTCCCCCTCAAACCCGACTTTGCATTCCAAGCTTCCTTTTCATTTTATGGAACACGTCCGGCTTCAACGGCTTTGTAAATATATCCGCTAGATTTTCTCCGGTCTTGCAGTGTACCAACTCCACTATTTTCTCGTTCACCTGTTGTCGAATAAAATGATATTTTATATTGATGTGCTTGCTCCGACTGTGTGACACTGGATTTTTTATGAGTAAGATAGCGGATTTATTATCCACGTAAATTTTGACTGGACCTTCATTTGCGAGATTTAACTCGCTCAATATGTAGTCTAACCACATAGCCTGACATGCGCAAACTGCTGATGCCATGTACTCCGCCTCACATGTTGAGAGGGAAACTGTTTGTTGTTTCTTTGATGACCATAAAAAATATCGCCGATCCGATATGAAAAACATATCCTGAAGTGATTTTCCTGTCATCTAAATCTCCACCATAATCACTGTCGGCATAGCCGACTAAGTTTGAATCTTAAGAATGCGTGTAAAATTATCCGTGATCAAGTGTTCCTTTTATGTACCTCAAAATTTTTTTACCCGCCATGAAATGACCCTGCTTCGGTTTCTCCATGTACCTACTAACTAACCAAACACCACACATAATATCTGAACGAGTAAAAGTTTGGTACCTCAGACTTCCAACCAAACTTTTGAACAATGTCGGATTTACCAACTCCCTTGTTGAATCAACTCTGGGCTTTATGCTCGGTTCTGCTGGAGTGCTCATTGGCTTGCATTCCTCCATTCTAAATCTCTTTGGCATATTTTTTCTGTGACATAAAAATTCCGTCCTTGTTTTGCTTTACCTCGACTTCAAGAAAGTAACACATTTGGCCAATATCTGTCATCTCAAATTCATTAGTCATAATTTTCTTAAAATCATCGAACATATGAGGGTTGTTTCCAGTAAAGATCATGTCATCCACATATAAGCAAATGATCATAATATCTCCCCCTGAATTTATATGGACTCTTCACGAAACCATTTTTCTGAAAAATCAACCCTTGTATTCTACGCACGTGGAGCTTGCTTCAAACCTTATAAGGCTTTCTTTAGTCTGTAGACCTTATTTTCCTGACCTTTCTGAATATATCTCGGTGCCTGCTCAATATAGACTTCTTCTTCCATATTTCCATTCAGGAATGCTGACTCGACATCCAACTGAAATATCTTCCACTGGTTCTGAGCTGCAATTGATGTCAGAAGTCGTATGGTATCAAGTCTTGCAACTGGAGCAAATACCTCATCATAGTCAATTCCAAGTCTCTGTTTGTAGCCTTTATCCACCAGCCTCGCCTTATATTTTTCCATTTCTTCATCTTGATTCATCTTGGTCCTATCGACCCACTTGACACCGATTGCTTTGTGTCCTTCTGGAAGATTTGTGAGCTCCCAAGTATCATTTTTCTTTATTGCACCAATTTCCTTATCCATGGCTTTATTCCATTTGCTTTTTTCAGAAACATATTCAAATGTAACTGGATCACATTCAACCATTAAACAAAATAGAGAATAATCGAAGGATATTTGTACCGAACTTGTTGCTTCATATATATTATCCAGACTCCCCATTTTCCTTGGTGCTCCCCCTGAACTACTGCTTCCTCCCGTTAATGGTGTCGGTTCAGGAGTTTGTTGATTCAGACTTGGTGGAGGAGTTTGATCATCATCCCCGTCATCTTCAATGTTTGAGTCGTCACCGTCATCATCATCGTTATTAAAGAATAAACCGGCAACTTTTCTTTCTTCCTCGCTCTATCTCCAATAATATGATTCATCGAACTCAGCATCTCGAAAAATGATTAAATTTTTTGTTAGGGGATTATAGAGTCTGTACGCCTTGCTCTTTTTGTCATATCTGGTAAAGATACATTTCTCGCCTTTATCATCCAGCTTCTTCCTTTTCTGATCGGGAATATGGGCATAAGCAATAAACCCAAAAATTCTGAGATGTCTAACTAATGGTTTGCTTCCGCTCCATGCTTCATTTGGAGTCTTGTTTCTGACACTTTTTGTTGGACATTGATTTAACAAATAAACTTCACATAGAACGGCTATCGCCCAGAAAATTCTTGTCAAGTGCTTTGCTTTCACCATGCTTCTCGCCATATCAAGAATTGTGCGATTCTTTCTTTCTGCAACGCCATTTTGTTGAGGAGTATATGTCGTTGTCAACTGATGATTTATGCCATGTGCCCTACGGAAGCTTCTGAACAAGTTTGACGTATACTCTCCTCATCTGTCTGATCTGAGTGTCTTCAAATGCTGGCCACTTTATTTTTCTGCAAGTGCTTTGAACTCCTTGAATTTATCAAGAGCCTCCGATTTTTCTTTGATGATATACACCCAACTTTTCCTGCTAAAATCATTAATAAATGATAGGTAATACCTATTAACTCCAAGTGATGGGATATCAAATGGACCAGCTATATCTGTGTGAACTATCTCCAATGGCCTCCTGGCTCTCCATGATTTTCCAACAGGAAAATTTTGTCTGTGTTGCTTCCCCTTGACACATGCTTCACACAAATTTTCTGGTTCATTGATTTCTGGCAAGCCGTCCACCATCTTTGTCTTTGCAAAATAATTTCAAGCCAGAAAATCCAAGATGAACATATCTCAAGTTCCACAACCACGAGTCATTTTTAATAAATGATTACAAGCACTTCTGCACTTTCGTCTGCATATCAAGTTTAAACAGACGATTCTTTGACATCTCCACATATGCAATTAATTCTTAAACCTGATTTCTGATGATGAGAGAATTATCCTGCATATGAATATTATACCCTTTCTCCATAAGTTGGCCAAGACTGATGATATTATTTTTCAAAGCATGTATATAATAAATATCATTTATATATTTTTTCTCATCATTCTTTGAAACAATCGTAATTGTATCTTTTCCTTTGACCGGAATCTATGACGAGTCACCAAAAGTAACTTCTTCGCTGATGATCTCGTTTATCTCCGTAAATAAAACTTTATGGCTAGTCATATAATTGCTGGCTCCTTAGTCAAGATACCAAACATTCTCCTTGCTCTCCTCGTCTCCTTTATAAGTGAGAAACATAGCAGTACCAACATTTTTATCTTCTTTTGTTGCTGCAAAATGACTTCTTTCTTTCAATTTTGGTGTTCTACACTCGTAACTGAAGTGACCAAATTTATTACAATTATAACATTTAAATTGAGATTTGTCACCTTGTTGAAATCCACCTCTTCCTCGGCCTCTAAAATTCTGACCACGACCAGATGATTGATAACCTTCAGAATTCTGGTCTCTGTTGAAAGACTGTCTTCCACGTTCTCGTCCACCTCGATAGCCACTTCTTCCACGTACAGAACTGCTACTTCCAGAACTGTTGCTAATTCATACTTTACTTTGCAACGCCTTCTCCAGATGGCTTGTATCATCATACTGGTTCATTCGCTGCTCGTGCGCTTGAAATCAACCTACGAGCTCGTCAATGGAAATTGTGGACAAGTCCTTTGACTCTTCGATAGAAGTAACAACATAATCAAATTTTCTGGTCAGCGAACGGAGGAGTTTTTCCATGACCCGAATATATTCGAGACTTTCCCCGTTTTTTTCATCTCATTTGTCACCATTTTCAAATGCGTAACATATTCACCGATATTTTCGGAACTCGTCATTTTTTATATTTTCAAACTCGCCACGTAGAACTTATAGTCGCACCTTTTTAACTTTCTCGACACCCTGGAATAATTTCTGCAGAATTTTCTATGCATCTTTTGCCATTTTTGCTTCAGATATTTTTTCAAAGGTTGACTCATCAACCCCTTGAATAATTGTGAACAATGCCTTTTTATCTTTTTTCCGGATCTCCTTTAATACCGTCTTCTCGGCATTTGGAAGTGCTGCTTCAACGACTGCATCAGCGGGCTCGTTGAACCCATTTTCAACAATTTCCCAATTATGGTAAGAACCAAGTAACACCTTCATTTGGATACTCCAATTCCAGTAATTTTTCATCGTCAACTTTGGAATTTGCGGTTGTATCATGCTCGCCATTTTTCAGAAACATGACCTTGGATCTGATACCACTTGTTGGAAACGTGTATGGGTATTACTCAACTAAACTTTAACCTTAAACACAAAAATACATATAAAAGAAACGCAAGCTTGTATTTATTTTGAAACTACAACTTGATTTTTTCCTTACACCAGGAGAGCTTCGGCTCTATTTCTTTTCACTATTTTTTGTGTATCTTTTTACACAACTGAGAAACACTATATATATACTCTACAACTAGGATACAAGTCATGCCTTACATCATATAATATTTAATTTCTTGTTTCCTGGCAAGCCTTTCGTTTTTAAGTTCTAACAGATAGCCTACCTTAATTCTAGGAGTCATTTTATCTTCTTGTTTGACTCCTCCAGATTGTGCAGCTGCTTCTTTCTTTGGTTCACATTCACTCAGAGCCTACCATCTTTTACTAACATGACTCCAGGAACACTTCTTTGACCATGCATGCATGTAGAATTTATTACACACGGTTATAGCATCAAAATTCAAGCCGGGCAACTATAATTATTAAAACTACTCCTAGAAACAAACTGACTTGCCCCTTGAGTCTTCTATTTATTCTGGGAAGCCACCTTTTATTTTAAATATGTCAACTTAACTATTAAGAGGGTTTGAATTCTAACATAGGGTGGAACAAGATGTGAATGTTGAAGAAAGATGGAGATTTGGGGTTTAAGGATATCAATGGTTTCAATTTAGCACTTCTGGGCAAACAATATTAAAAATTAGTGAATGAGCCAGATGCTTTAGTGTCAAGGATTCTCAAGGCAAGATATTATTCAAACAGTCATTTCTTACAAGCTGGTAGAACATGTGGAGTTAGCTCACCTGGTCAGGCAAGTGGGAGGCAAAAGAAGAAATGAAGAAAGGTCTAAGATGGGTTGTGGGTGATGGTAAATTTATCAATATAACATTCGATAGATGGTTGAAAATGAAGGAAAATTTTTGTATTACCATGGATCAAACAACTAGTCAAGGTTACAGATGAGAGTATGGGACCTCTTTCAGGAGAATAGGAAAGCATGGGATGAGGATAAAGAAAAATTCCATTTTAACAGAGAAGATGCAAACGCTATTTTACATACTCGACTACCACAAAGGTGTACTAGAGACAGGATTGTCTAGATCCATTCAAAAGATGGAAAGTACAGGGTGAGATCAGGGTATTACCAATGGTGTCAAAGTCATCTGGTTAATGAAGGAGTACAACAGTCAAAAGGATGGAGCAAATTGTGGAAACTTGAAATCCCTCATAAGATTAATGTTATTTTATGGAGATTCGATCGTAACACTTTGTAAGTCAATTCTGTTTTAAGGGGTAAAGGTGTTTCAGTCCAGTTAATATGCACAGGTTGTGTTCGTGAGAGCACCTAAGGCACCTGTTTTTTTGAATATAACATTGCAGAGAAATACTGGCAACAAACAAGTATTAATTTTGAAGAATGGCATATGGAATATAGTCACGAATGGTTGTTGCACACCATGGCTAACGGATAGATGAGGTTTTGATAAAAATATCGACAGTTCTCTGGGCTGTGAGGTTTGCAAGGAATAAACGCATTTTTTAGGGTAAAAATATGACACCAGCTGTAACAATGGCTTGGAGAGAAAAACAGATTCGAGAGTGGATAACAACTAACACTACTAGAAATAGTAGATACGACATCGGTCCTTAGACATCGGCATGTAATGCACCCGATGTTAAAATGCAGTTTAACATCGGTTTTGTTAAAAGCGATGTTGAATACGCATATTGACATCGGTTTCACTTAGTAGCCGTTGTCTATCTTCAGAAATTAAAAAGGCCACAAATATATTTTTAACTTTGACATCAGTTCATTTTATTAACCGTTGTCTATGGCCTTTTAAAAAAAATAAAAATTACTTAACTCCCCCCCCCCCGCTTTTCAGTACACTTTCCCCCCTTTAATTTTAACAAAAAATTCACTTTAACATATTTTCCCCCCTTTCCAAAAAACCTCCCGCGAGCCTCTCATCTCTCCCCGACCCTCGCCTCTCTCGTCTCTCTCATCTCTCCCCTCCTTCTCTCTTAGTCTTCTTACCTTTCTTCTCTCTTCTTACCTTAGTCTCTGTTAACCGTCTCTTCTCTCTTTTCTCTGAAACCCTAATTTTAGCCCCAATTCTAATTCAAGATTTGGAGCTTCAAATTAGAGCAAATTAAACTTGAAATTGAGCTAGTATCTGGAGGTTGGAGCTAGTATCTGGAGGTAACAGCATTTGGAGGTTGGAGCACTGAGGGTTTAGAACATTGGGGTTTCGGAACATTGAAAGCATCCGGAGGTATATTCTTCTTTACTTCTTTACTGTTTATCTCCCTCATTTTTATGTTTAATATCTTCTTTGTGCATGTAAATGTTTTATGTTTATCTTCTTTTCTTCTTTACTGTTTTTCTTCTTTGTGCATGTAAATGTTTTATGTTTTTGGGGGTTTTATGTTTGTTTCTTTTTGGGGGTTTTATGTCCTGTTTTTGGGAATTTTATGTCATGTTAAATATTTTAGGTACACTGATGTAAATCAATGTTTTAGGTACATTGATGTAAATGTAAATGTTTCTGTTCTGTTTTTAATTATGTGTTTTTTAGGGGTTGTTCATACATATTAGTGTGTTTTGGGGGGGTTTTTGGGGCTGCATTTGAACAGGTCTCAGATATGAACAAGTCTCTGCATTTCTTGTTTTGTATGATAGTCATTTCTCTGATATGAACAAGTCTCTGCATTCCTGATATAAACTATCTGTTACTTGTGTTGTATTATAGTAATTGTTTTGTATAATTATCCTTCTCACAGATACAAGTAACAGATAATTTTAATTTATTTATTTATGGGCTGAATTTGTTTCAATACTCAAGTTCTCACTGAGTTTTATTTATGTGAAGGAAATTCAACAATTGTCTGGGCTGTGAATGTTGGAATTATTGGTTTTTAATTATGTGATATTTTCAAATATCTTGGTTTAATTTGTTTTAATTATCTTGGTTTAATTTAGTCTAGTTTATAAATTTAGTCTAGTTTTGTAATTAATTGGGTATATGTATAGGATCTTAGAGTAATGAATTAGTACTATAAATTATTAGGATATCAAGGTATTTACTCCTTTCTAAGTTTATATAATTAATCCCTATAGTAACCAACACAAATTTGATATGCCTTTTATTAAATAATTATAAATAGGTATGTGTTGGATTTTTAATATTTATAGTGGCTATCAGGTAGGGAAATTTGATGGATAAGACATGGATTTTGCAAGATAGAGATTCTTTAGCATTTGAAATGGGGGTGGAAAACTTCTTGATATATGCTGAAGAAAATTCTGAAGATCGTAACAAAATTCCTTGCCCTTGTGGACGATGCGCCAATTTTAAAAAATTCTCTATAAAAACAATCAGGGGCCATATCTATGACAATGGCTTTTGTCTAGGTTATGTGCATTGGGTTTGGCACGGGGAGACTGCTTCTACGGGTCCTAAATCTTCAAGTACTAGTTGTCCACCTGAAGAGCAAGCTCCAGACCCACCTCCTGAGCAAGCCTCTGATGAAGCGTCAGAGCAAGATCAGGAGCATGTCGCTGCTTCGGAAACTGTTGATGTTTGTGAAGCGGCATATAACTCGAGTCAATATGATAATGATTCATATCAGTTTAGGAGGTTCGTAGCCGATGCTGAGCAACCTCTATATGAGGGTAGTGACTGTACTAAGTTAGAGTCGATGTTGAAGTTGCATAACTGGAAATCTAGGTTTGGTATTACCGATAGTGCCTTCACTGACCTCCTTTCTTCTGTTGGGTCTCTACTTCCCAAAGATAATATGTTACCTAGTAATGCATATGAAGCAAAAAAAACCCTCTCCAATTTAGGTCTAGAGTATATAAAGTTCCATTCATGTCCGAATGACTGTGTACTGTAAAGGGGTGTACATGCTGATGCAACCAAGTGTCCTAAGTGTCGACTTTCTCGGTGGAAGTTGACAAAGAAAGGTGAAGAGAGGATTAATCTTCCAGCCAAAGTCATGTGGTATTTTCCAATAATTCCTAAATTTAAACGTATGTTTAAATCTCCTTCCACCGCTAAACTAATGTGTTGGCATGCGCAACAGCGGACACAAGATGGTAAAATGCGACATCCAGCCGACTCTCCATCTTGGAAAAATATAGATTATAGGTGGCCATCCTTTGGTAGTAAACCGAGAAACCTTCGCTTGGCTTTATCGGCGGATGGTGTAAACCCGCACAATAATGGCCTATCTAATAGATATAGTTGCTGGCCAGTCATATTGGTGACTTACAATCTTCCTCCCTGGTTATGTATGAAAAGAAAATTTATGATGTTGTCGATATTGGTCCCTGGCCCGCATGAGCCTGGTAATAACATCGACATCTACTTACAACCGATGATTGATGATTTAAAAAAGCTTTGGAAGGAAGGGGAACCAAATATGTATGACGCGTATAACAAATCATTTTTCACTTTAAAAGCAGTTTTAATGTGGACGATAAATGACTTCCCTGCTTACGCAAATTTATCTGGCTGCGTTAATAAGGGTTATAAGTGTTGTCCAGTTTGTGGAGATGACACCGTAGCTAAATTTTTGACTCATAGTAGGAAAATGTGCTACCAAGGGCATCGTCGATATTTGCCTCTACATCATCCTTATAGAAGGCAGAAGGCTGCTTTTAATGGACAACAAGAGTTTGGGCAGCCGCGTCGAACCTTATCCGGAGAAGAAGTGTTAGCAGAGAAAGAACAAATCAAATTTGAATTTGGGAAGAAAATGAAGAAGGCAAAGAAGGTTGAAAGTCCATGGAAGAAAAAGTCAGTATTTTTCGAGTTAGAATACTGGAAATTTCACCATGTTAGGCACTGTATTGATGTCATGCATGTCGAGAAGAATGTATGTGATAGTCTGATTGGCACATTACTAAATATGCGCCATAAGACAAAGGATAGTGCGACAGCCCGTCGTGATATGATGGAAATGGGCGTTAGATCTGATTTGGCTCCCCAAGTAGGAGTAAAGAAAACCTATTTGCCTCCTTCTCCCTTTACTTTGTCAAAGGCAGAAAAAAGGACTTTCTTGTCATCATTAATGTCGATGAAACTTCCATACAGACATGCATCGAACATAAAAAATTGTGTTTCCATGCCTGATTTGAATATTTACGGGCTGAAATCACATGATTGTCACATTCTTCTCCAACAATTACTCTCGGTTGCAATATGCTCCGTTCTTCCGAAGCATGTTAGGGTCACAATTATTAGATTGTGTTTCTTTTTTAATGCTTTGTGCAACAAAGTAGTAGACGTGTCAAAACTGGATAAGTTGCAGTCAGATGTTATATTAACCTTGTGCGATCTAGAAAAGGTTTTCCATGCGTCATTTTTTGATGTAATGGTACATATAGTAGTCCACTTGGTCCAGGAACTACGCTTATGTGGACCAGTATTTTATAGGTGGATGTATGCATTTGAACGGTTTAATAAAGTACTAAAGAGTTATGTTCGAAACCGTTATTATCCCGAAGGTTGTATGGCAGAGAGTTACCTTGGAGAAGAGTCCGTAGAATTCTGCACCGAGTTTCTTAGTCAGAATTACTCCACTGCCGGTCTTCCAAAGGACCAAGATAATAAGATATCAGGTCCATTATCCGTTGTGATAATAAAATCAGTGGAAGAGAAGGAGCGAGATGAAGCACATCTACATATCCTTCTAAACAACGCTGAAGTGTTTCCATATATTCTGTGAGTTTATGCAGTTTGTTGTTTTCAATTCCTCATTATCCAGTAATTAGTCTTGTAATGTGTCTTTAATATATCATTCCATATGCATTTTTCAGAATGCATAAGGAATATCTTGAAGAAATTCACCGAGGGAAAAGGAAAAGCTTACATTGGCTCATGAGAGAGCATAATCGGCTCTTTGCTGATTGGTTTCAAAACAAAGTAAGTGTTGTATTAGGTTTTTTGATCTGTAGTGTAATGACGACTATTAGCTATTTAGGATTTAAAATTTCTTATCATATCTGTAGGTGAATGATGAACTAAGGGAGAACAACAAAGGTGTTTCAGATACGATAAGATGGCTCGCTGCCAAGCCATCATTTTCAGTACTAACTTATCAAGGTTATCTAGTGAATGGAGTGCGATATTTTACAAAGGAACGAGATGACATACGCGTTGTTCAAAACAGCGGGGTGTCTGTCATTGCTAAAGCGGTCCAGGTTTCTAGTGCCAAGGACTTGAACCCCGTAGAAAGCGATTTGACATTTTATGGTATTATACAAGAGATATGGGAATTAGACTACCATGCATTCAAAGCTCCCTTGTTCCTGTATAAATGGGCAAGTAATGATAAAGGAATAAGGGTTGATGATCTTGGGTTCACACTTGTGGATTTTAGTCGACAAGGTCATAAAAAAGATAAATATGTTTCTGTTGACCAAGTCAAGCAAGTGTTTTACCTTGAAGATCCCGTTGATGCTACCTAGTCTATTGTTCTGTCCTCCACAACTCGAGACTACCAAGAATTGTATAATGAAGATGACTTAGGAGACACGATCATGGAACATCCCCCATTCTGCACTGAAATCCCCGCAACTGATGTCACTACTGATGATGTCGCTCATACTGCTAGACCTAATGTTGAGGGAATTTGGATTAAAAATACTGCTACTAAAACTCCTGCACCTAATGTCGTTACTGACTGATGATGTAGCTTATGTAAAATATATATCTAAATGGGAATTTGAATGACTGAATGAACCATATATCTTTGCCTTTAATTGTGTTATAATGTGTAAAATATATTGTTAATTTTTTTTTCTTTTGTTTTGCATTGTTATAATCATATAAGTAGTTCATCCATAATTACTGACTGATGGCATTATTTTTTCTTTAATTATTTTGCATTATTTAATTGTACTTCTATAAAATACTTTAGAGTTATTTCGGATGTGATTAATTACTGATTGCAGTTTAGGTAAATTTTGTTCTTGTATAGTTGTATTCGTACTTGCTGATTTTACAATTTATTATTTATGCTTGACTGTAATTAATGACGGACTGAAAATATATTGTTCAACTGATGGCTTTATTATTCAATTTAATGCAGACTAAGGGAGCAAAATGGCAAATAAGCAAAAAGCCAAGAAAGTAATTTTCGAAGAAAATGACAGGAAGAATAACTCTGAAAAGGTTGATGATGAGATTGTTCCTGATGTCAAAACTTCAGATACTTGTAATGAAAAGTTGGTTCAAGTCCCTCCACAATATCAAACTCAAAGTAGTTGTGAAGAAACGATGACCACTTCTGAATCTGCAAAAAAAAGGCTAGGAGGTGCGCGTGGTGTTTCAGCTCTTCACAAAGTAGTGGTGAAGAAAGCTCGGGGAAAGAAATTTAAAGTTAGATACAATGATTTTGGAGTTCCCATCGGAAATACCAGGCCTACTTTACAGTCTTACATAGGAATGCTCGCAAGGACAATGATTCCAATCGACACTGAAAACTGGCCAAAAGTGGATTGTGATCTAAAAGCAAAATTATGGGATGATGTCCAGGTAAATCATATCCCTTGTTGACTTCTTCATTTTATTTAAATTGTGACTGTAAATTATGTGGCTAATTTATATTATGTGGCTCTTTAGGACACATTCAAAATTGCCCCAGAAAGTGAGAAGCTTGTGCTACAATCGGCAGGTGAAAAATGGAGGCAGTTTAAAGCTGATTTAACTGCAAAATATGTGATGCCATTTATTGGAAAAAAGAAGAAATTGATGAAGCCTCCGAAGAAGTATGCGTTTGTTGGTAAAGAACCTTGGAAGAAATTTGTTGCAGAGAGGACGAGCCCCAAATGGCTGGTATGAATATATTCTACTAATAAAATATACATGATTGCCATTTTACTTGCTAAATGATTAAATAGATTTTGGTTAAATAATATTTATTAATTTTTACTAATTTATTTTGGTGCAGGAACAACGTAAGTTACAGAGCAATAGAGTGGGTAAACGGAAATATCATCACCGCTTGTCAAGGAAGGGGTATATTGGTTTGCGAGAAGAAGAAGTAAGAACCATATCTATTTGGCTTTGCAATTCTAAGTTTTAAGGGAGTTTAAACATTTTCTCTTTTTTAACAGATAAAGAAAGGGAACTTAAAGCGGAAAGAGAAACCTGATCGTGCAATTTTTTGGTGGAAGGCTAGGATGCCAAAGAATCCTGATGAGCTTACTGAAGAGCAAGCGGAAATAAATGCAAGAATTGTAAGTGATATTTTTAATACTGCATTCCCTTCAAAGATAATTGCGTCATAAATAATGCACTAATTGTTTGTATTTATTTTACAGGCTGAGTTACTTGAAATGAAGGAGAAGGGTAAATTTGTTCCACATGGAACAGAAGATGTGTTGACTACGGCACTTCAGACTCCTGAGCACGCAGGAAGGGTTCGAGGGGTTGGCGGCTTTGTCACTCCAACAGCATTCTTCAATTTGCCGAAAGCGAAAAAGACTAAAATTACCAAGGCAGAGTTGTTGGATCAGTTGGAAAGAAATCAGCGGGAGATGGCTGAACTTAAGGCCTTGGTTAATGCTTCGAATGGTCACTCTCCTATGTTCTCTGACAAATCAAGTTATCAAGTACCTGTTAATAAAGAGGGAGCTGCTGATAAGCGGAATGTTGGAGTTGCTGTTAAACCGCTGAGTGCCAAACAGTTGTTGGTAAATGATGAAGACTTTGTTGGTTTTGACCCCTCTCCTCCGAGCGGAAAGAAGGTAAAATATTATTAAGATCTACTAGATATATGCCTACAGACTTGGGATTTATGCAATAAAATTAAATTGATCCCTCACTATAATATAGGGTCCACAGTCATGTGAGCTTGCACTGGATTGCATAGAGAACAAGGTTGCTTTTGGAACAGTTTTTGATGATCACGAAGAGATGAATGTTTCAGTACACGGAGTGCCTCTAAAGCCCGGACATGTTCGTGTGTCGGTTGACGGACACATCCAGCCAGAGGCGTCGGTTCCAGTGCCCATACCTGGTGAAATTGAGGTTGTACGCCAAGCAGTTGGCTCTCACGTAGCATGGCCTCGTGAATTGATCATCTACCCAACTGTGGCGGTATGTTATATAAAAATTATGTCAATATACTCTGAATTGATTGTTGCATTCTATAGTAGTTATGTCAATAATAACCGATTATTCTTGTTTTATTTAATTCTGTGTAGAAAAAGAAAAAGGAAGTGTTGCAGGGGCAGTCTAAGCGGAAAGATGAGTTGCAGAAACTTCAAGATGATTATAGAAAAATGAAGCTAAACAAGAATGTGCCAAAGCAGTACAAGGTGTTATACAAACATGCTGCAGTCTTCATGAAAGCCACTGGGGAGTCAATACCAATTCCGTGTGATTCGGACGTGTTTGGGACTGAGAAAATAATTTATATATTGCATGAAAATGTGAAAGCATTGTTGGAGTTCGATATGATTGGCCAAGCTGCAATATCTGCTTATATGGCGTAAGTTAATTTTTTATCGTTACATATTCAATATTCATGTTTTATACGGATATTATAAGTAATGTAATTCACTCCCTGGTAGGCTCTTGCAAAGACTGATTAAGATTGAGAGGAAGAATGATGATGTGGTCTTATATGGATTTTTCGATCCAGGAACTACATTTACGTTGAACAAATCTTTTCATTCTTATTTTGTTAATCGGTTGAAAGAGAGTAGTCCCTATCGCATGTACTTCATGCCACATAATCATAAGTAAGTATTTTTAATTTAGACATGCTTTTACAAATTAATATATTTAGGTAGTTTTTTTAAAATTTCTGACTTGTGTTTTTCTTTTTTCTTTTTTATAAACATAGTTGCCACTGGATTTTGGTTGTAATTTGGGATGGCGACATTTATATTCTGAACCCTCTGCCACATCCAACACATTTTGATGAGTTGGAAAAATCATTAACAGAGTAATATATTTCTGTTAATTACTATATATAAATATATATATATATAGTAAATATTCTCCCTTTTGAAAAATAATCATGTATATTATTGTTGTTCTGCAATGTAGAGTGATGAAATCCTACAATGCTCAAACTAGAAGGGGAAATAAAGCTTCTCAGATAAAGAATCTTCTTGTAAGTTTTTTGTATTTTTTTATCACTTTGTAATTTTAATTAATTTCTGGTGCTAATTCAGATTTTATATTGTAACAGGGATCTCCCAAACAACCAGGAGGGGTTGAATGTGGCTATGTTATAATGCGATACATGAAAGATATCATTGCTGATAAGGAGCTATCTTTTACTACCAAGGTATATATGCAAATTATTTCCGATAGATGGCATGTAGAATTTTTTTGTGTAGTTTTTCAGGACAGATAAATATGAGTGCCATTTTTATTATCAGTTTTTATTATTAGTGATTTCCAGATGGATCTTGTTTTTATTAGTGATAAGGAACTAACTGGTATATAGTTTTGGATTAACGAAGAAAATTACGGTTAAATATAGAAAAAGGTCCTCTTCTGGTTAAATTATAAATAGTTGGTTCTGTTTATTTTTAATTATACATATGGCAATTCTGGTTAATAATATTCTGGTTGCTAATTTTTACGTGTGTTTTATAGTGGGCAGCCAAAACTCGAAAGTCCTACACAAGGCAGGAGCTGGATGAGGTGCGGATGGAGGTGCTTGAATTTATCCAAGACAAGATGTAAAAATGATAAGTATCTATATATATAGCTTTCCTCTGAACTATGTGGATTGATATTGTGTTTGCTGGTGGTTGGTGGTTAATTAAGGGATGTTTGGTGATAATTACATCCATCATTCTGATTTATGTTTGGAATTGTCGAAATTTGACAAGTGGTACATATTAACTAGTCAAACATGTTTAGAATGTTGGATGTAATAACTAGAGAATTTGGGTTTTATTGTTTTTAGTTGGGATGTTTATTTTAGACTTGGAATGTAATGTCCGAATTGAGCTCTTGTTGGATTGAATGTTAGTAAATTTGGTATCAATGTATACCTCTATATTTTTACAAATTTGGTTGGATGTATTGCATATTGTTGGTATTTTTCTGGTTGAAAATGCAATTGGTTCCCTGGGCTATTAATAGTACCAGGATGGCATATGCAATTTACAGTACATATATTAACATCAGAATGGTAATTTAAAACCGATGTAAAAATGAACAAAAGACATCAGGTGAAACAATATTAAAAGAAAAAGAACTACAAAAACCAATGTCAAATAGTCATTTGACATCAGTTCTGTAAAAAAATCAATGTATTTTAAGCCAAATAACATCGAATTTTCAATAGCTGATGTCTTAAATTTTACAATATTAAAGATTAAACATCGGTTAGAAAAAAACACTGATGTTAAACAAAAGGATTTAACATCACCAAATGAACAAAACTGATGTCTAACCCATTATTTTACATCGGTTGATAAAAGTACCCGATGTCTGATGGACCATTTCACATCGGTCAGACAACATAACCGATGTCTGATCTAGATTTTCACATCGGTTTGTTTGAAAGATTTTAAAAAAAAATATCTTTTAGAGCTTGTAGGTTTCATGTTTTAATGGATAATTACCCCATAATATACTCATATTCACCTAGAAATACTGTAATATAAGCTGAAATTTGTTGCAAAGACATCAGAATTATTCTTAAAACCGATGTATAGCACTGTAATAGACATCGGCTGTGAACCGATGTCAAAGCCTGATGACATTTAACATCACACGCGAAGACATCGGTTCAGTTTTTTTTTAACATCGGTTCAGAACCGATGTCTGATCCCATATTTTTAGTAGTGTAATAAAAAACCTTCACATGTTTCCAGGTTGAAAAATGACAGATGGGTGAGTGATCTTAAGTGGAAACCTCCAGATACAGGGTGCTTGAAAATTAATGTAGATGCTTCAGTATTCGAGGGGTAAAACTCATTTGCAGCAGGAATAGTTCTCAGGGGAACTACATTATAGGGAAAACTTTAAAGTATGAAGAAAAGGTCTCGATTTTGGAAGCTGAGTTAACAGACATCGTTAAAACTTTATTGTGGGCTCTAGAAACTGCGACTGGTGTTGTGATGATAGAGAGTGACTCGTTGCTAAGTGTTAACACAGTAAACCAGTAAACCAGGGCCTAGAAAACCTATTATAGTTTGGTGATCTTATAAACCAAGGTCATGATATCCTAAGAAGTAATGATTGACTCTCAGTTAATTTTGTTCGAAAACAAGCAAACAAGGTTGCACATAACATTTCTAGAATTCCTTGTCAGCTAAATAGTTTCATTGTAATCTCGACTCCTCCGATTTATTTGTTGGAGACTCTATTGTATGAAAGTTTGTTGAATTAATGATTTGATTTCTTAAAAAAAGAAGAAAAAAGATAACATCATAAAAAGAACATACAAGAATTTTAGCTAGGCTCACCCCCTAATTCTAATGTTCTACGTCATGATCACATACCAACTTGGTAAGAGACTATATTATTAATCAATGAAATGTTACGATTATAAGATTCAGTAATATATCTCCATTCATTCTCTTATTCTTGATAGAAGTTTGCTAATAACCTCGTTCCCAGAATCAAATGGTCTTTAAGAAGTATACTCAACAATAACTACACCTTGAATGATAGAAGTATAATAAAAAATTACAACTTAAACTATGAACTCAAATATCGATATACGTGTATAATACTAGAGCAAACTAGATGATTTTTGATGATTTTCGATGAATGGAAAGATGAATTTTTCATGAAGTTACGATGTATATATACTCGAGTATTAGTCTTGAAAGATTACACCAATATTATCAAATATTAAAAAACACACAACGACCTTGAATCTATTCTCACGTGTGTTTCTTCTAGATTTGAACGTTAATGTATCTGATATATGTTAAAAATCCAGAATAGATTGGATAGTTGTTTAGATTGAAAGCGTTTGTTAAACAAATTCCTATTATTTAGGAATTGGTTTTACAAAAAGCATTTTACATTAAATTGAGCTGTAGTATAAAATACTATGCATATGGATATACAGTGCTAGAGGACTTACAAAACTTGTATCCTATAATTATATCTCTTTGAAAAACGAAAGTTTGCTTTATAAGCTTCAGTATGTTCTGGAACGAGTTGTTAGCTTGCTGACAATATAAAACATCTTCTGCAAAACAAATGTTAGTACAATAATATATTATCTAAAAATCAGCTTGCTTAGAAGAATACTCAACAATCTATTATAAGGGTTTCAGTTTGAACATACTTCAACAGAAAACGAATGTCCATAGAATATTCTCGGCCACTAATTTTTGTTATTAGCGCATAACTAATCAAATGTGACAACCAAATATGTCAATATATTGTCAAATCATTAATATATATATAAATACTATATTTTTGGCACCTATTATCAAAGTACAAGTCCTCAAGCACTATGCTGAGGAATGATGGAGAGTGCACAGGAAGTCCATGTTTGCTGAAATGAGATGTGTGTGGGTGTCCGTGGAGGGATCGAGTTTCCGGTGAAAACCTATGTGAAATTCAAATGGGACAGTCTCTTATGCAAATGGGACAGTCCCTTTATAAATGAGACGGGGTATGGGACAGTCTCTTTTAACTGCACAATGAAAATAACAGAAATGAAAGTGCAGTATGCTAAAAACTGAATAAGTAAAAACACCAGAAGTTTTCAATTGGTTCGGCCCTTAAACCTAGTATATGGCCTACATTCAAGTCCCTATGCCAACTAGCATAGAGAATGTATTATATCAACTTTAATAGAGAATTTACAGTCTTTCCTTGATTACAAATATAGCACCTGAAAGAAATTATTTCCCATGCTAACCTTGCTACCTAGCCAACTACTATTCCTTAGCCTTCTAGCTACCTTGCTATACTTTGGAATTAAGCTTTGCCACAACCTGGCACAAAGTCGATATAAATACACGTAGTGAATAACAATGGAATATTACAACTCAAACTAGATCTTGTTCGATTGGATATGTATCTCGGTTATAATGAACAAGAAAGTGTTTTCAGATGAAGATAGATTTACGTGAAAGCATTAGGTTGAAATTTGAAAATGTGAGTTGTATTTATAAGCAAAGTTCTAACAGATTTTATTTTCAAACAAATGATAAGATAGATAAGATTTGAAACAAGTTTGTTTGAAAATATTTGAATGAAACTTGAAAGCTAATCTGTTAGTTTGTTTGAAATAGATAAACCAAGTAAAAGATAAGTTTTGAATAATTCAAACTTGGTTTATAAGGGTTTGTTTGAGATAAGATGAAAAGATATTTATCCAGTCAAAACATGATTTACATAAAACCCTAAACCTTATCTGCTAGACTTGCATTCTTATTTTGGTGATTTTATATCAGATTGTGTGTCTATGTTGAAGGACTTGAGCTCTTGTAATGTGTCGTTTGTTAGTGATCAGCGAATGAAGCTGCTCATACAATTGTTAGAGAAGCTTGTTCTATGTCTGGTCATAAGGAGTGGGAGTTAACTCCACTCTTTCTTATCGATGTAATTCAGAATGATTTGTAATAAGATGAGGCAGTTTTTATTTTAAAAAAAGCTCAATATTACCTTTGGAAACATTATCTCGTAGAAAATGATGGTGAACATCAATATGTTTAGTATGAGAATGCATGACAGGATTTTTAGAGATATTAATTGCAGAAGTATTATCAAAATAAATAGGAATTTTTGTATAAGAAAAACCAAAATCCTGCAATGTTTGTTACATCCACAAAATTTGAGCACAGCAACTTCCAGCTGCAATGTACTCTCCTTCAGCTGTAGAAAGAGCTACAGAAGTTTTCTTTTTGTTATGACATGCAACCAAACAATCACCTAAAAATTCACAAGCACCACTTGTGCTTTTTCTATCAACCTGTGACCCTGCATAGTCGACAACTGAAAAACCGATTAATTCAAAGAAAGAGGAACTTGGATAAAATAATCCCAAGTTACTCGTACCCTTAGATATTTAAAGATACGTTTAACGACATTCAAATGAGATTCCTTAGGTTGAGACTGAAACCGTGCACACAACATACACTATACATAATGTCAGGTCGTGAGGCAGTTAAATTTAACAATGAACCAATCATACCTCGAAATTTAGTGACATCTACTGGCGTACTTTGTTCATCTTTAGTGAGTTTAACTGAAGTACTCATTGGTGTAGCTTTAGGAGTAACATGTTCAAGTGCAAACCGCTTGAGTAGATCCTTAATGTATTTTCCTTGGTGAATAAATATTCCTGCATTAGACTGATTAATTTGCAAACCTAGAAATTACTGCAATTCACCCATCAAAATCATATCAAATTCCTTATGCATGTAGTCAGAAAACCACTTACAAAAAGATTCATTAGAAGATCCAAATACTATATCATCTACATAAACTTGAACTAGAAGAAAGTTATCACGTTTATGAAATATAAAGAGAGTTGGATCGAGTGTACCATGAATGAAACCATTGTTCACAAGAAACTGGCTGAGACGCTCGTACCAACAACGAGGGGACTGTCTCAATCCATAGACAGATTCCTTGAGCATGTAAACATAGTTAGGGTACTTTTCATTAATAAAACCTGGAGGCTGCTTTACGTATACTTCTTCCTTGAGATAGCCATTTAGAAAAGCGCTCTTGACGTCCATTTGGTAGAGCTTGAACTTCTTGTGAGCTGGAAAATCCATTAAGATTTGAATAGCTTCTAATCAAGCTACTGGAGCATACGCCTCATCGTAATCGATTCCTTCCTGTTGGTTGTATCCCTGAGCAACCAAACGAGCTTTGTTTCGAATAATGTTACCATCTTCCCCTTCTTATTTTTGAAAATCCAATGAGTACCAATGTTCTTGGCATCCTGAGGAGGTGGGACGAGTTCCCAAACATCACAACGCTCGAACTGATTAAGTTCTTCCTGCATAGAAACTAACCAGTTCTCATCTGCAACTGCTTCTTGAGCGTTCTTGGGTTCGAACTCAGCAACAAAAGCACAAAATGCAAACATATTGTGAAGTCTGTTTTGAGTAGAGATTCCTTGATCTAAATCAGTGAGAAGATTATCTGGTGGATGATTCTTCACAGTTCTAGAAGACTTAGAAAGATGAATATTATTCATCTCTTCCTCATTAGAATTGTCTACCTGGAAATGAATAGGAGGTTTCTCATTCAAAAGAGACTGTCTCATTTTCGCTTGTGAAGATTTGTCCATAGGAGTAACATAGATCATATTAGAAACACTATCAGGAGTCTTTGGAGATCCAGAAGATTCATCTGAAGCTTGATTTGTTCATAGAGAGTTATCAGAAGACTGAGATGGACCTAGAGAGTCTTGACTGCTTGATTTGTCAGAATGAGACTGACTCTTTTCAGAATGAGACTGTCTCATTTGGAAATGAGACGATAGATCCGCAGTTTCTTCATTAATTTGAGATATATTTCTTGAGGATTCATTGAAAGCAATATTGATGGATTCTTCTACTTTGTTCTTGACAGAATTATAAACACAATAAGCTTTGCTTGTTGTAGAATATCCCAAGAAGATTCCTTCTGTAGATTTTGCATCGAACTTGCCTCGATTATTTTGAGTAGAGTTAATTTCAATTTGCATCCCTTTGGTTTCAGCATAATGGGGATTGGGTCCATAACTTTAATTATATACAATATACATCCCTTATATTTTAAGACCCTTATAATGACCACCCTTCGGCCGATTTTTGTTAATTTTGATCTGACTAGGGGTAAAATGGAGATATTAAGTATAAAATATTTAAAAAATATATTAAAAATTCAAAAAACTACAAAAAAATATGTAAAAAATATAGTTAATTTTTTTAAAGTGCGAGTATCTATTTAAAAATTTTATAATGTGCGTGATAATTATAAATATATCAAAAATTATTATTTAACTTGGATATTTTAATGATAAAATAATTAAATAGAAAAACTAAAAAAAATTATTATTATTTTAAAAAAAGGCTTAAATCGATCTACCACTCGATTCAATTTTTTTTTTAAAATCATTCTATGTTTTACTATTTTTTCAATATTTTAAATTCATTAATGCTTTATTTAAATATTTTATATGTGTTATCTCCGTTTTACCCCTAGTCAACTGAAACTTAACAGTCAAAATTGACAGAAAATTGGTTAAGGGGTGGTTATTGTAAGAGTATTAAAACCTAAGGGATGCATATTGCATATAATTAAAGTTATGGACCCAATCCGCATTAAGCTGAAACCGACGGGATGCAAAATGAAATTAACTCTTTTAAGTATCTAAGATAAAACACTTTGAACCAAATACTCGAAAATAATTGATGTTAGGAGTATTTTTCTTAAGCAATTCATAGGGAGTTTTAAGCAAAATAGGACGAATAAGTACTCTATTTAAAACATAACAGAAAGTGTGTACCGCTTCAGCCCAAAATTTTCTTGGAAGCTTACTCTCATGTAGTAGAGTTCTAGCAGTTTCCTGTAAATCCCTGTTTTTGCGTTCCACTACACCATTCTGTTGAGGAGTACGAGGAGCTGAGAATTCATGAGTAATTCCCCTTGATTTACAGAAGGTTATGAAATCCTTCTCGAATTCATCTCCATGATCGCTACGATTTGTTTTGAGCTTAAAGGAATACTTTGTCTCAAGGTTAGTGATAAGATCTTTAAACTCAACAAAAGCTTCATCTTTAGTGCGTAAAAATAATACCCAAGTAAAACGAGAATAGTCATCAACTATAACAAATGCATAATTCTTACCACCAAGACTTACATAACTATCAGGACCAAAAAGATCTAGGTGAAGAAGCTGCAAAGGATTAGTTGTTGACACACGATTCTTAGCAATAAAAGATGTGTTTACCTATTTCCCTAGCTCACAAGCCGAGCAAGGTTCAATCTTCTTGTATTTCAGCTTGGGCAGACCTCATACCAGACCATGAGAAGAGATCTTTCGAAGAAGATCCATTGAACATGACCTAGATGTCGATGCCAAAGATTCTGTTGATCTTGAACAGTAGCAAGACAGATTTCCTCCTGCTGTTCATCAAAATCTATCATGAAAATATTTCCTTTTCTCCTGGCAACTAAACTCATTAGTTTGAGTACCAATGTAGCATACATCTTTATCAAAATTAACTTTATGACCAGCATCAGTAAGTTGACTTACACTAATACGATTGTATTTCAAACCATCTACTAAACAAACGTTAGAAATAACAAACCTGTCATTACCAATGGTGCCTTTTCCAATAATTCGGACGGTGTTAGAGTCTCCAAGTGTAACTAAACCACCTTCCTTGGAAACTAGAGATAGAAACTTGGATTTATCACCCGTCATATGATGTGAACAACTACTATCGATGATCCATTTATTTCGCGGAACATGGACCTTCAAGCAAACCTGCAAAGATTGCTTTATCTCTTAGGTATCCACTTAACCTTGGGTCCTTGTTGGTTAGTATCATAGATCTTATATAAATGTCTATCTGATTTCTTAATACACATTTGAACAACATTAATAGATGCATTAGCAGATTTATATTTAACAGATGATCTATAAGATGAGTTTGAAGAGTGACCCTTGATACCACATAATCTAGATTCAGAAGTAGTGTGACCAGATTTGCCACAATCTCGACATTTCTCATAAGGCATCTTATACTTCATAGGAGCTCGCTTATAACCACCTCGAAATGCACGTTTCTTGATTGATTCGCACCCTAATCCTCCTTTATCAAGAGAAGATTATTGTTCAGCAAGTAAAGCATTCAATGTTCCTTCACCATGAAAACATTTTGCTAAATCTCTTTCAAGATGTGCAATTTTCTGCTTTAGTTCAGGAACCAAAGGGTCAGGAGCACTGTCTCTTTTGTCATCTTCTGCAATGACTGAGGCTGTCTCTTTCTTCAATGCTTCCAGACAAACATCCTTCATTTCAATCTCATTTTCGAGATATAGATTTTCCTCATAAAGCTTAGAAATTTTTTCAAGCAAAGATTTATTTTCTGCAACCAAGGCATCATCCTTCATTGGATCGTCCATTTCACTAAGAACTTCACTTAAGCTTGTTTTAAATAAGCATTCTTTTCTTTTAGCTTCTTAACCTGGACCTGCAAATTCAACATAGATGAAGATATATTTGAATTATATTTTATATTTTGTACCTCATCATTATCACTGGAGCTGTCCTCGAGTCCTACAAAGCAGAGTTGAGCAACTTCATCATCTGAATCGATCTCAACATCAGACTCGTCATCACTCCAATTGATTAATGCCTTTTTTTTGTTCTTCGGCTTGTAGATGTCCTTTTTGAAATTCCCTTTCATTCCATATTCAAAGCATATATCCTTCCATTGATTTGTTTTATTCTCCTTGCTAGGATTAGATTTGAAATCCTTCTTCGAAAATGGTGACTTCATAGGTCGTTTAGAAGCATTCCGTTTGACAAGAAATTTATGAAACTTCTTGGTCAGAAGAGCAATTTCCTCATCAAAATCATCAGGGGACTCATTAGCTTCGGCATTGAGTGCCAGAGTATTTTTACGAAGAGCTTCATCTTCTTCATCATATTTGCGTAGCTGATTTTTGAATTCTTCCAATTCACCGAACAGTGTTAAAGTGTCCATAGTCGAAAGCAGTGTTGAATCCTGCATAATGGTAACCTTTAGAGTGAACTTCTTTGGCATTGCCCTGAGAATTTTCCTATTGATCTCAGATTGAGGAATGATCCTTTCTAGTAGTGAGATAGAGTTCATCAAAGTCAGGAATCTTCCTTGTGCATCTCGAACACTTTCATCTCTTTCCAACCTGAAACCTTCATAATCGCTCATTAGCATGCTAAGTTTAACTTTACGTACCTTAGAAGTGCCTTCGTGGCTGACTTTGATCGTATCCCAGATCTGTTTTGCAGTGGTACATGTTGATACTCTTCGCAACTCAGTAGCTACCATGCCATTAAGAAGTGAGTTCATAGCTTTAGCATTGGAATTTATTGCATTCACTTCTTCAGGAGAGAGATCCTTGAGAGATTTGGGCTTTCCATCTTTCATTAGAATTATAAAGCCATTTTCTACAACATCCCACTCGAATGCATCACGCTGGAGAAAGATTTTCATCCGGAATTTCCAGTCATTGTAGTTTTCATCACCTTGGAGCAGTGGTGGATAGTTATTTGAATACCTATCTGGTTAAGCCATGGATCGCTAGCAAAATAAACACTAAAAAGAGAATTAAATGCACCTGCTCTGATACCAATTGAAATTCAAAGGCTCGATAGATAGTATTAAATTTTAACTATCAAAGCAAATGGGACAGTCTCTTATACAAATGGGACAGTCCCTTTACAAATGGGACGGGGTATGGGACAGTCTCTTTTAACTGCAGAATGAAAATAACTGAAATGAAAGTGCAGTATGCTGAAAACTGAATAAGTAAAAACACCAGAAGTTTTCACTTGGTTCGGCCCTTAAACCTAGTCTATGACCTACATCCAAGTCCCTATGCCAACTAGCATAGAGAATGTATTATATCAACTTTAATAAAGAACTTACAGTCTTTTCTTGATTACAAATATAGCACCTGAAAGAAATTATTTCCCAAGCTAACCTTGCTATCTAGCCAACTGCTATTACTTAGCCTTCTAGCTACCTTGTTATACTTTGGAATCAAGTTTTTCCACAACCCGGCACAAAGTCAATATAAATACACGTAGTGATTAATAATGGAATATTACAACTCAAACTAGATCTTGTTCGTCTGGATATGTATCTCGGTTATAATGAACAAGAAAGTGTTTTCAGATGAAGATAGATTTACGTGAAAGCATTAGGTTGAAATCTGAAAATGTGAGTTGTATTTATAAGCAAAGTTCTAACAGATTTTATTTTCAAACAAATGTTAAGATAGATAAGATTTGAAACAAGTTTGTTTGAAAATATTTGAATGAAACTTGAAAGATAATTTGTTAGTTTGTTTGAAATAGATAAACCAAGTAAAAGATAAATTTTGAATAATTCAAACTTGATTTATAAGATATGGTTTGTTTTAGATAAGATAAAAAAATATTTATCTAGTCAAAAATGATTTACATAAAATCCTAAACCTTCTCTGCTAAACTTACATTAATGTCGTATAAATCTTGTTAAATCATTATGTTGCATTGAGTTAATCCATTATGTTGAAACATCATCAGAAACCATGAAGCTAACACTATGTACTTAGAATATAGGATATCTGAGGCTCACCTTTTATTCCAAAACTAGTCGGTGCTCGGTAGCTATAAGCCTATTGTTTTCCGAAGTCATATTCTGATCATGTTTAATATGATAGAACATATACCACAAGAACCTTCGAAAACAAATAGTTATACACTTTCACTAGCATTAAAAATTGAAGGACTGAACTAATACATATATGCCACTTGTTCTAAAATCATGTACTTCACCAAATGCCAAACTTATATGACACTAATTGATCAGAGTAGGATTGCAAAAATTCGCCAAATTCAAACACGCATTTTAAAATTTTGATTCTAAGTTATATAGATATATGCTTGTTGTCTACTGAAAATCAGTCTTTCTTATTAGAAAATCCACAGAAAACCTTATACAAATTAATGACAAAGAACTTGTCTACTGAAACTTGGTATTTCTTTTCAGAAAGTACACACACCAACCGTATACAGTTAGTTAAATAACCAAGAACCCTATTAGCCTACAAAGTAACGCGTCAACTTTATCTTCAATCCATTTAAACCGTTAGAGAATCAATCTGTATCATTATTGATTAAATAGGTTTAAAATTTGTGCCTCGATTAATTAGGTTTTAATAGACTGTTGTGTGAAATAAGCTTCAGTGAGCAAAATTCCTAAATACTATATTAGATACAATATACTATATCAAACACTAACTTTAAAGTACACCATTACTCAAAATTCACAACAAAAAAAAAAAAAAAAACTTTTGACCATTAATATTGTGTCCTCTGGATAAATTATTGTAAAATAATTAAGTACCTCAGAGATATGTCGCAACAGCATCAGTAACCAAAGGAATTTGAGGCATCTTTCCTAAAATAGTATTCACCGTAATATAAACAAAGCCACACACCACCAGAAGAAACATTAAATCACAACCAATCCGCATCCCCAGAGGCCAAATCCCAAAAGCTTTTAATAAGAAAAATGGCACCTGCAACAAAACACCAAGAAAACTAGCTTGCAATGCATTGTGCCGAACATACTTGTGTAATTTAGGGTTTCTAATAACAAATAATTGAATAATAAGAAAGGGAACATAACGTGTGAAAGGAGTGGAGTTATAGAGATGGTAAATTGCAGGGTATTGACCCGGAGGAATGTGGTAGGCTCCATATCCAAGGCCGTCTAAAAGAGGTAAAGTGTAGATGGCAGCGGAGAGTAAGCGGTCTGTGACAGGAGTTGAGTTGTGAGCACATGCAGAGATTTTGAGGTTATTAGTGCGTGTGAGTTTGAGGGGTGTGTGTGGGAAGCTAGAGGGAGACGAGAAGCAGACGGTGGATCGGAGTGGAGGACCGAGATAAGTTTTTCGGGTTGAGATAGGGCGGTGAGGGAAGCGGAGTTGAGAGAAGGAGGTTGCTTGAGAGGCAAGGAAGAGGGAGAGGGACAGAGGTGCAGTTATTAGCTTATAATCTGTTTGTTCTAGGGTAAACATTGTTAATGTTAATGTTTCTTGTGTCTCCGATATTGTATTTAATTATACTAGTGATGATGCACGGCTCTTATTTATACTTATATATTCTGAACTCTATTTTGTATAATTTTATTAAAATTTTATATAAACAATTAAATACTAAATAATGATTATATAATTATAATTATAAATTAAGTTCAAATAATATAAATATTATATAATTGATGAGATTTTATTTGTAAATAATATAAATAGTATGTATTTTGAAAACTTATATGTATCTTTATAAATAATATATATGTTTGTTGTTGACGAGATTCGAACATAAGAACTTATATATATATCGTTAATTCCTTATTAATAATAATATAAATATTTATTGTTAACGTAATTCGAAAATGACAACTTTGAATCTAACGACTCAATTATATTTGACGAAAAAATCTGACGATCGTGATAAAAAAGGATAACCAAAATGAGGATTAAACAAACTGCAAATTATATTTCATTATGACTATTACAATATTACACAGTTAGAGCATCCCAGGGAAAAACCCTTAGCAAAAAAATCCTATGTAACAACTATTATACATAACTAGCTTAAAACTCGGGCGATGCATGGATTGCACAATTTTTTTAATATTATATAAATTTTTTTTAAAAAAAATTGAATTTTGAATTTTGAATTTTTTTTCATTTAAATCTTTCAATGATATGACTTCATAATAATTATATTTATAGACGTATATGTTCATAACTTTTTAGAACATTTAAACTATTTTAAAATGATAGTATTGGTAAGGAGGAAAATGTTATTATAATGAAATTATTATTTTATTGAGAGTAAAAATATAATGTCTTCATTATGCTGGAACCTTAAAAAATATTATTTTAACATGTTTATTACTTAATCGATTAACATTAATTGTATAAAAGATATTTGAAAAGACAATATTACTGACCGAACGATATAGTTTTATTGATAATTTTATGTGTATTTTTTTAAAAAAAAATATTTATGTTTTAATTAAAATTTGATTTTTAGTTCACATCAATAGGATGCGAATTATACTTAGTCTAATATTAATTTGATTTATCTCGGATCAGTGGTTTATATTATTTTATTTTAGAATATACCGACCAAATCAAACTAATTATTTTTAGTTTAATTTTAATTTTTTTAAGTGTGGATCAATAAGATAATTTTGTTTTAGACTGAATAATTAGTATATATTATTTTTTTTATAACTCGAATTGTATTTTTATTTTAGTTTTGTGATAGTCTGAATCAATTGTATAATGTATTTTTTTTTATCCTAGATAAAGAAAATATATTATTTGTTTATCCAAATTCATTTGTATAATTTTTTTAGGAGGGCCGATAATATTATTGTTTTATCTTAGCCTTATTCACATGACATATCAATTAAATCTTAAAAATTATATTTAGTTTGCTTATTAATTTAGCCCGAAGTAATAAATTAGAATAATATAAAACTCGATATGAATTAAAATATAAATTGGTAGAAGAAGTTGAATTTAATATAAGTTATAATGATACAGAGTTCGATATAAAATAGAATTGAAATTGGTAAACAATAGAGGAAGTTGACGTCAATATCAATTAGAATTAGAATTGATCGACCCAATAATTATAATTAAAATAATTAAGTAAGGGTATTAAGTAATTTCACTAAGTACCGACCGATTACCAAACTTTTAATGTTTCGTCTATTATAATATAGTATAAATATGTATAAATTTGGACACTCCAACCATCTAAAACCCTTCACTAAAATTATAGCCAACCTTTATGAATTGTCTAAATTTGTCAAATTTCAGAAGAGTTGTAACAAAGCTGTAAATATAAATTTAAGAATATGGTCAACATTATTGGAGCATTATAACTTACAGGTTTAATAAATTTTACATAATTTTTATTTTATATTGTGTTAGCCAACCATTTTAGTTACTACAATTGGAGTGCTCATAGGAGATTAAATTAATGCATTGATTTGTTTGGGGATACAAGTTTGTGCAGGAAACGGTTACTAGGTTGCAAAATTTACGTTGTAGACTTCTTGTTACGACTTCGAATGCGACATATATTTTAATTAAATTTAATTTCAAATTTCTTATATAATAATATCAAATATTATTCCTTAAATATGTTTCATCATAAACAATTTTAATTTGGAAAAACAAAAAACCAGCAAAAAGTTTATTATTTAAAGAACAAACTATAAATATCTAAAAATATACCACGACAAATTTCTCAATTTATTTTTTTCTTGGACTAAAATTTGGCTGGCTGCAATCTTTGAGAAGAAACTATGGTAGTGTAAGCACCGTGCGAACCACATTCAATTTATTTAAGGAGTTCAAAAATGTTTTTTTCTTTTATTATTATAACAACTAGCATATAATCCGTGCGAGCCAACATGTCATTTTTTATATTTTTTTTGTACACCTTACAATTATGTTACTAAAATTCTTGATTGGTATAATTTTCATGTAAAACATTAATAACATTCATAACGTTTTTAATATATCTCATTAATTATATACATATTTTCTTATTTCTGTTGTGTAATTTGTATTTACTAAATTAATACAAGTAGGGTAGTCATTACGTCTAAAAGGAAAAGATTGAAGTTTATCCATCAAATATTATCAATATGTTTATAAAAAGAAACTAAAAGTTACATATATGTATATTACAGAGCGGAGTAAATTTTTTGAGTTTTGGTCAAATAAACCCGAAGTAATAAGATATTTTATTATTAAAATCATTACTAATTTACAATTATCTTGCTTAATTTAAAAGTATTAGTAATGCATAATTAAAGTGGTCAAGACCTGCACTCGTAATATTCAACAAAATAGAATTTACACTACAATTAATATAAGTTTATTTTTAAGAAAAATGTTATTTTTTCAATTCAACGTTAATGTTGATTTAATATCATTGATAATATCTTAATTCATTAACTAGAGATCATCTGGGCCCGTGTACTTAACTTTTAATCCTATCTATTATACAAAGTTAATTTTATAAGATATTAGATAATTGTCAATTTATAAATTAAAATTCACAAAATCTATTTAATTTTTAACACATTGAAAAAAAACTTAAATTTAATTGATTATTCTTATTTTCATAATATAAAATATTTTTGTTATTTTATTTCAGTATATATATCAATAACTCTGAAATACACCATTAAAATTGAATCATAAAGATAAAGTCACATGTGTATGTGTATCTAAATTATTATATATTATATTTTCGAGTAAATTATGTTGGTCTGGTTTATTCATATGCTAGATATTTTTGTCATGTATATATCTAATTGTTATTCAGTAAATTACTCAAATAACATTTATTTATGATTATTCAAAAATTATAATTATCTAATAAATAAATTACAATTATTTATATATCGTATCGTAGTAGTACTGACAATCAAATAATATCTATTTTTATTTAAACAGAGTATCACGTGACATAAAAATAATTCATATATCGTAAAAACTAACTACTGAGAAGTTTTTTTCCAACAATCTGAAGATAAATTTGTACTAATATCACCATTCAAATCATTTTGAAGTTTTTTCATTTATAATTCTAATATTTCTTTTTATAGTAACTTGATAACATTGTATATTATTTTTCTAAAATTATATATTTTCAATATGATGAATTTTTTTAAATATTAGTTGAACTTATTAATCCTTTTAAAATATCGACTAATATTAATTTTTTTATTTAGATAGCATAAGGATTAAATCAAACAGTACAATACATTATAGTTTTAACCTTTTTCCCAATAATTCAAAATAAATGTACAATATTTTTCAACACTAATTTTTTTTTTAATTTATAATTGCTAATTTAAATATATTTTTTTTCAAAATATTGAATTCTATAATTTTTCATGTTTCTTATATATATATATATATATATATATATATATATATAAGTTAAGTTCTATTGAGTCCTTATTTTTAATTAAGTACGGAGTCCATAAAAATAGTATAATTTTTTTTGTAAAGCGTATTATAATGTGAATCATGTTCTACAAATATTATTATTTTAATAAATATCTTGCAAATCTCGTACATTTGACAAGTTGAACATTGAAAAACATATGATTTTATAGAACATATGATCAGTTTGAAGAACACATGTATTTACGTTGTAGAACACGTAATACACGTTTATATAATGTAGTTTATTATTTTGGTTTTAAATTATTAGAAACATAAAATTTGAACCATTGGTTTATAATATAAAGTTAGGATTTTGGGCCCTAGAATTCCAAAAAAAATAGGGACTTTATATACTTGATTACTTATATTAACCATGTCAAATTGAATAATATAAAATTTAAGATTTGTCTCACAAACATTTGAATATAAATATATCTTTAGTTAAATAATACAATAAATAAACTACTTTTATGAAGAAATGTCTTACTATTTTTCAAATAACATGTTAATGAAAATTATTAATTTTACTTTATAGTCGTAGTTTAATTTTTTCTAAAGAGAATGGAAAAAATAGGATTTTAGAAGCACCTCTTTATAAATTCACCATCATTTAATAATATTTTAAACCTGATTTTTTTAAAGTGAAATTTAATAAATAAATTGATTTAGTATATCTTCGTAGTTTTAACGGAGTTTATGATATCTCATGTTAAATTTTGAGTATATTTAAATATTGGGTCAAGTTTCAGATGTAATAATTTAAATCCAGTAAGTTAGTAATTTTGATACATAATATCAAATGACTTGATCGTATAAAAAACTCAAAAATATTAATTTTTATTAATATAAGATATTATAAAATTTATCCTTATTGGTAAGATATTCTCGTCGAGTTCGTAATTTAAATTTATTAAACCTAGATAGTAATGATGCATAAACTTGATTCTATAAAAATCTCAAAAATATTAATTTTTACCAACGTAAGATATCAAAAAAAAATTCTTTGTCGATAAGATTTTCTAGTCGATCTCATAATTTAAATTAAACCTCACGTAGGATGTGGTATTTAGGGGCATTTCATTTAGTCAAATTTCGAGTTTTTTTTTTAAAAATAGGCCAGGTTCTAATTTTGAATTCAAAAATAAATCAAAATACGCTAATTATAACTTATTAAATATGTAGTATATATATATTATTTATATAAGTGTATCTCTTTTCAACATATAAAAAAATTATTTATATGTACAATTTATTTTTTAATAAAATATATATTAAAAATGTACGAGACATACTTTTCAAATTAAAAAATTATTTAATAAATAAGGGAATGATTCATTTATGTATTATTCTTAACTTTATATCTCAAATTCAATTGTTCAAAATTAACTCTATAAATATTTTAGTAATCATGTTTAAAATCAAATAAATTTTCGCTATTTACGACACTCACATAATTATGAATGTAATTATGAATGTAAAGACTCAGGTTCAATTCCTCTCAACAAACACTTTTATATAAATTTAAAGTATATAGATACATTAGTCATTTTAATAAGACGTTTTAATCTTATTAATATTATCACCATGTTCTCTTATTATATATAGAAGAGATAACAATGAAACGTTGATACAACTTTTTTTTGTATTTATTTACAACCGGAAATTGATAGCAGAATCACATAATAAGAAATTTAAATTTTATAGACAACCGAAAATGTTGGTCGACCTTTTTTCTTTGGCTTGAGGGACAACATTAAAACAAAGATGTATATCAATTTAAAGAGCTTAAGATTTTATTCTGATTTTCTTCAACCACCTTACGTACGACTGATTATTTAACAAAAACAACACTGGTTCTAATAGTAATACAGATAATGGAAAGTAGTCAAGCCCCATTAAGATCAAACAGTTTTATGCATTGAACTGAAATACCTCCCGAATACCAACAAGCCTGTTGCTAACTATTTAAGATTCACAGTATAACCTAGACTTGCCAAGTCCTGACAAGCCTGTTGCTCACGATTTAAGATTTACAGCATATCCTAGATTATCACATGCATTTTTCTTGCTATAGTTGAAATGCATTTTTCCTCCCGATAAACAATTGTGAGACTTTACTAATGAAATTTCCCAAATCAACCCAAAAATAGATTCATAGATGCAGTAGGTGCAATCACAGTGAGCATCTGTGGAGTTGTATATTCAATAATCAACGGCTTTTCTCCTAAGTTCATTTAGCTCACTCTCAATTTCAGTTTCTTTAAAAGGAAATCCTGAGTTTGCGGCAGCAGTAGTTCTCCCTGGGGGAAGCTGTCTTTTCTGTTTAGCCCAAAAAACATTCAACTACTAAATATTGGATTAAGTTTGAAGCAGATAAAAAATATCTATATCATAGCATGAGTAGGACTTGAAACAAAGGAAAAGAGCATCCAACATTATATATTTCTACCTTTGTACTTCCAGACAATTTTTTCCTCAAACTCGCAAGATCATCATCAACTGATGAAGTCTCTAGCAATGCAAACTGCAAATAGATGTAAAGAGTCAGAAAGTCCACAGAACATTCTTCAATGAAAAAACATATTTCTTGGATAAGAGATATTGGCCATGATTCCAAAAATGGTTCCAAAAGAATGACATATATACATATCCATCTCATTACAAGTTGAAATCACCATTGCAACTACACAAAACATTAAATGCTTCTACTGAAATATCATATGTACCAAAATGGTTGATGCAAAAATGAGCAAGTACTGACAGATTTTGGTGACAAAAGAATTGTTACCTGTCCTTCAAGGTCGTCAGTGGTTAGCTGATTAAGTGCATTTGCCTGAGACTCCATAGCCACAACTGCATAAAACAAGGTAGATATTATGCTTTATAAGTATATAATTACTAAAGCTACTATGATAGTATAATTATATGGCCAAAACTACACCAAGCAAAGGTTTGATCATCAAAGAATATATCATTACCAAGATTAAAAGCAAAGGCAAGAAGTTTAAAGAATCATATCTATTATCTATCATTATTTCACAGACAGGCTTGTGACCCATACAATTCACAGATATTTACTGTTTGTAAAAAATATTTATACACAATAGTGTTTAAACCAAAATGTATGATGTTAATACCAGGTATCGAGATGTCGACCTCTCTTACCTTATGTAATAATTTTAATATATTATCTACTAAAACATATGTAGTTGCCAGGTATTGAAGTCATCACCTTTATTTATGAAATAACGTTCCGTCATTATTTGTACTTGCCAAGTATGAATCCAGGATATTTGGTAGTGAGTAGTGAATGGCCAATTTCTTGGACAAGATCCCTCTCGCACTCGATACACATAGGATATGACATGTTCGTTTGCAGAATTACACAATTTTGTTGCAAAATAAAGTATAGTTTTTCGAATAACAAGGTACATACTTTGAAATATCTAATTTAGTAAAACACGTCGATACAAATTCAAACTATAAGCCTACAAAGTGTTCTTAAGATGACATTTGAAATAGAGGGTTTGAGAGGTTTGATTGCAGTTTCGATAACGGAACCTGCTTGACTTAATGGTATATCTTTTTTTCCTATCATAAAGGTAGCATAGGCTCATCTTTTGAAGAAGATGACATCAGAGGCTCTTTTTCCATACTGTGGCTTCAGTGTATTACTTCTTCTATCAACTGATGACCCTAATTCTTCTAAATGGCTCAGCTCTGTTGAGACATCTAATGAAGATGGTTATCACGAAGACCACTAGTCGACGACTAGTCAGCGACTAGTCGACGTGCCGAGAGTCTCGAAGCCCGACTTGGGGCCTTTATAACCATAAATTTGGAGTACCATATACCCAGTGACAATACACAAGAAAAAGATGGAGATAAAAATTATATTAAGATAGATGACTTTGCTTGATATTCATCATATTTATGTTTTTATTTGCTTCGATGTGTTAGATGTTTAGAATATTGATGTTATTATGCGGTACCTATGCTTATTTTTGAACCTTTTATTTTAGTACTTTTGATTAAATTTATGAAAATGATGTTTTTAGTTATATTATATATTAAATCTAGTAATTATATGTATAATGAACAATTTGTCGACTTTTTACGACTATTCAGGCGACTTGCCGTCGAGGCTCGACTTGGCGCAGTGATAACCATAATCACTACGACAAACTCTAGGCACAGATCAAGATTTTAGTAAGAAGAATGATTTACTTTGAATGGTGGATCATACGTACGAGATAGATGGTAAATGATATGCTTCTTTCACAGCATTATGTAAGTGCATATTCTGTTATTACGATTACACAATCAACTAAAAACAAATGCATATGCACCTTCATAAACAAATTACATGTTACCTACTTACTGATTGATTAAAAATGATAAACTAGGCACCTAGTCTATAGTTATATTTCATTCATAAAAAATTATTAAAGAAACACAAAAGACAATAGCAACTAGCAAGAGTATACTCCAAATAAATTAATGCTGAGATAGAAGATGCAGGCTATATACGTAAAAATGGCAGGGCCTTGTATAGTACTTTTGGCACGCTAGGGACATTAAATATTATAATTTCATGATCAGAGTACCTCTTGTCAAGAAGCGGGTGTATAGAAGAAACTAATTAAGTAAAGAAAGGGCAAAAGAATGAAAGCCTAACCTTTTTCCTCCATCTTTTCGAAAGCTGAAAGGGCAGAGCTTGTATTGACATTGCCCAAGATACCATTGAGTTCAGTTGCAGTCCTAAGAAGAAGTAGCAACTCAGCATTATATTAAACAAGCATTCTATAAATATAAAAAATGAAAAAAGTTGAAGATCGAAACAAACTTTGCTGACTGGGCCCGTGCTTTAAGGGTATCTTTCTTGGACTTCGCCTCCTGTATTTTGCTCTCTAACAGCTGTAAATCACAAGACATACAGCCAAACACTAGTTTTACACATTTACTTTAATCTTAATAACAAATTTTAAGTTACCAAATGTAAAACTGCAAGCCTTCAAAAACATTAGCACGCGAAAAAAATAGAAATCAACTTGCCCGAGTTTTGGAGACGAGGTTATTAACAACACCTTTTTGCTGATCAACTTGCATCTTCATAGCAGTGGCATTGTCCTGCAGCACAAATAAAGACTGAGTTGAGGGACATCAGAAATTGAATAACACAGAACAAACAGAAAGTATCTGAAACCCTTCATAGCTGTTCTTAGTATTGCAAGTCCAATATCACTTTTAAGGGGAAAAGTATGATAGCCTACAAGCACTATGCAAACACGTATTAAATTCTTGTCAATCAATTTTGACAACACATTTAGAGTTATGCACCTTCTCTAATATTTACAACCAGCTATTCCACTTTTGAAACTGATCTACGAAGATAATAATTTGGGGGGGGGGGGGGGTTGCAGAGGAAGGGTAAATAGGGAAATGAAGACAATGGATTGAGATGTGAAGTGGTTAGAAAGTACATACAGCCAACGTCTTGCGCCTTTTAAGAGCCTCGCGAGCAAGATCCTCATTTCCCTTCTCAAGAGCAAGTTGTGCTCGTCTGTACCTAAAAACAAGATGCGATAGATGGGAAGTACAAGGGGAAATTGTATCACTTTTTAAGGGCCTTATAAAGATTTATTGTCATTACCAATCCTCAGCAGCCTGTTGTGCTGCTTTGTGTTTGTTTTCCAGTTGCTTCTGTGATGCCAGGGTCTTTAAAAGAAAAAGGTTAAGGAAAACATAAGTGTCTTCCATTCCCTTCACAAATTGCTAAACCGAAAAATGCTTCTACTCCAGCAAGTAATATATTATGATAAACATACTTGGGCTGTAGCTTGACGCATCTTTATTAAATCATCATTCATTTCCGAAACAGCTTGCTCTAAGATCTTCTCAGGGTCTTCAAAAGCGCTCAAAATTGCATTTGCATATGACTAAATTCATGACATAAAGAGATAGACAGAGGATGTTAGTAACGCATTACAGCATAGAAGTGAAAACACGAACCGCACAACAGAGATCCAACATATAAATTCATAAATGACCTTGATAACCCTAGCAAAGCGCTCAAACAGGTTCATACGAGTACCAAGAGCATTAGCACTAAAACCACCAGATTGCCATCGGTTGGACTTGATTAAGCGTATTCCAGCAAACTTTTGTGCTCCCACTGCAAAATCATGAGGTTCCCAAAGTTGGAATAACCAACCTAAATTGTAATGCGCGCTAACATGTACAAAACTCTACACATTGTCCACATAAAATTACCTAGTAAGTGTATCTTAACAATTGAACACAACAGGTCTTGAAAATCATCATATTCTATTAAACTAAAAAGGACAAAGTGTATTTGTGTTATACACAACAGCTCTCAAAATAAGAGCTAAAACGACAATTAAAATAAAAATCTACATAATTGATTTGCCTCAATAATTTGAAACGAAAAAGCCCAAAATTTAACTAAAACTAACATATAAACAAAAATACAAAAAGTGTATGATCCTATACTGTAAGAGCATAAGTGAAGTTTATAAGGGAATAAAAATGTAAAAAATAGTACCAGAAGTGCCAAAAAAAGCAGTATTAGGAGGAGGTTGGGCCTTAACAATGAAGAATTTATTAGAAGAAGTGTTGGATATGTGTAATGAAGTTGAGGGCATATGTACGGGTGCTCTTATTGCCATCTTTTAATTTAACTTGTCGAACCCACTGGTGATCTGCGTGTGTACTGTGTCTGTGTGTGAAACAGGGAGGCGAGAAAAGGGAAAAGACGATCACCGAGTAAAACAATAATCAGGGATGTCAAAAAAATTCGAAAAATTAGATATTTTTCCGAAAAATCCGCATCCGTATCTGAGAAAAAGCGGATATTATCCGTATCCGAATTCGGGATATTCGAATCCGAAACTAAATAAATATATGATATTTAAATTATATAAATATATAATTGTATATAATTTAAAATTTATTTTTTTAGTTTATAGTATGTGTAAATGTATTAAACAATACGTTTATACAAATTTTATATAATTGTACACATACTTTATACATATATCAATATATTATTTGTATTTAATCGTAGAAAATATTTTATAATCAGGGTCAAAATGGTAGGGGCAACAAAAAATTCAAAAAATCCGATATTCGTCCGAAATATCCGCATTCGTATCCGAAAAAAGCAGATATTATCCGTATCCGAAATAATGCGGATATTATCCGTATTCGAATCCGATGATTGCGGATGCGGATACGGATATCCGTATCCGAATTATCCGTTTGACAACCCTAACAATAACTATATTAAGGGTTAAAAGGCAATATTTGTCGCTCAACGAATAAGTAACTTTCAATTTGATCATCGTATTCAAAAATATTTATCTTAAACATTACATCCAAATTATTAAACAAATAATTTTTTTATCTAGAGAGATCAAAATCCTCAAAACCCTAATGAGAGTCGGCCGTCCTTCATAACTATCATCCATCCTTCATCATCCCCTCCTTCCATCAAATTCACATCCGTCCCATCCATCCTCTCGTCCTGTTTCCTCCATTTCTAAATCTTTAATTTCTACTAAATCCTTTTGGGTGTGATCTTGTTACCGTACCCATCTTTTTGGGTTGTTGATTGTCCCCAATTTTTGGGTGTATATCTTTTTGCCTTTTTAATTCGTTGTCATGTTGGATTAAGAATGATTTTTATGGTGTATTGGGAGATCTGGGCAACCCGCTTCAAATATGAAATTGTGGTACGTCGCACAACAAAGGATTGTTCAATATATGGGGCATCTATACCCCCGACCTCAGTTGGTGTAACTGATTAATATGAACACTAGTTTATCACCGGTTTTTTATGTGCGCAGGTCAATTGTGATTCTACTATTTTCAATGATAGTGGTGTCGACTGGATTGCTCGAGAAACTTTTTTAATCATTTTTATTATCAAGAATATTTATATTCTATCTGTTAAGCAATCTGAAAACAAAACGGATATTTGTTTAGCTAGGTTTTTGTTTCACAATCAGGTTGTAGTTGTCAGTTTGGGGGTTTGTCCCGACTGTGTTCTTATGTTTTATGTTCAATAAAATTTTATTGTTCGTCAAAAAAAAATTATCTTAAACATTACATCCAAATTATTAAACAAATAAAAAAAATCACTTCCATTAAATAAGTTAACTTTAGCGGAAGAACACTAAATTAGACAAATATCCGTCGATTAGTTAATATCCGATATATTAATAAATCTAATCATATTTATTTACAACTCCAATTATCTTTGTAAAACAAAATCACATTGTTAGGAATATGTGTATTAGTTTGATGATAAGTTAAACAAAACACTTAAGTAGAAATCTAGTGTGTGTAGTCTCAACGGATAAGACCATTCGGGCTATCCGTTGATGGAGTAGCTTTACTTAGAAATAAGTTTAGTATTGTAGCACATTTCAGTTTCTGTATTTAAGTTATAATTCTTAGATGTTGTGGAAAATTATAAGTCATGTTGACTACTAGTGGATATGCAAAAAGGAGGGCTAATTGTAAATATTTCATGCCTTGTAATTCTGTATAAATGAAGTAGTATCAACTGATAGATTAAAGGCCTTCAACGGATGAGAAATAAAGCTTCAACGGATGTCTCTAAAGCTTCAACGGATAACATCCATCAACGGATGAGTGCATCAACGGATAAAGCTTCAACTGCTAATGCATCAACGGATAAAGCTACAACTGATAAAGCATCAACGGATAAATCCATCAACGGATGAAAGCTTCAACGGATGCTAAGTTCAATAGCAGTTGATAGTGACAATTCATAAGCTAACAGAGGCACATGGGTTGACAGAGACAATTGGAATGTGGTAGCCTCTTGGAGGAATCAAGAAAATGCAGCATTTCCATTCTGGTGCAAACAAGGAAGTATTCAAAGATTCACAAATTATCCTAGATTGCATTGGATAGAGAAATGAAGAAGAAACATGTGAAGAATCTTTTTTATTGTATTTGTGCTTTTGTCTTCACTTGTAATCTTGGTGATATATAAACCAAGTTGCAGCTAGTAATTAGAGTGTGAATTTTCCAGAGCTGTTTAGAAAAATATAGAGAGAAAATCATCTAGTTTGTACTAGGACACAGTTGTGATCAATTCTTTTGAATCACAGATTTTCTGAAATACACATCTCTGGTGGAACAACAAATCCACCAGAAAAGTTTTTAAAGCCTTTGTGTTCTTTACATTTGTGTCTTGAATATATATCTGTCTGCACCTGCTCAAAGCAATTCACACACAACTGTTCATCAAAACACTTAGCCTTTGAAACTGCTCAAAACTTGAAAAAGTTTTGAGATTTACATTCAACCCCCCTTCTGTAAATCTCATTGTTAGTTCCTTGGGAATGACAATTGGTATCAGAGTAAGCTCTTAACTTACGAAGAGTTTAAATATCTATTCTACTAACATCATGAGTAAGAAGGATATTGGTGTAAAGATTCCAATCCTGAAAAGAGATAATTAGCATCACTGGAAAGTGAAGATGCATCTACATCTTCTCTCTCAAGATGAAAGCTACATCAACTGCATTGAAAATGGTCCTCACATCCCTCACAAGGTAGCCACAACTGCAACTGCCACAGTTGCTGTTGGACAGTCTATTCCCAAGCCAAAAACAGAATGAACTGATGAAGATATTGAAGAGGTTCACAAGGACAAGAAAGCTATGAACATTCTGTTTAATGGCCTAGATCAAGATATGTTTGATAATGTCATTAACAGCCAAACTGCTAAGGAAATTTGGGATACTGTGCAACTTATCTGTGAAGGTACTGAACAAGTTAGAGAAAACAAAATGCAGCTTCTCATTCAACAGTATGAATATTTTCATTTTGAAGAAGGAGAATCACTGAATGACACCTTCAATAGATTTCAGAAACTGTTGAATAGATTGAAGCTGTATGGCAGAGTGTACCAAGTCAAGGATTCCAACTTAAAATTTTTGAGGTCTCTACCAAAGGAATGGAAGCCTATGACTGTTTCATTAAGGAATTCTCAAGATTATAAGGACTTCACACTTGAAAGATTATATGGAATTTTGAAGACCTATGAACTTGAGATGGAGCAAGATGAGCTGTTGGAAAAGGGAAAGAGAAAAGGTGGATCAGTTGCACTTGTAGCTGACAATGAGAAGACTGAAGCCAGGAATGAAAAAAAGACAATGCCAAGTCTCAAAATTGCCACAAGCAAATCAGAATCAAGCAAGGGAAGCTGAGGTTGAAGATAGTTCCAGTCAAGATGACTCTGATGATGTTGATGAACATCTGGCTTTTCTGTCCAGGAGGTTTGCAAAGATGAAATTCAAGAAAAATGCTAGATTCACTAAGCCAAACAAGAACATGGTGGACAAATCTAAGTTCAAATGTTATAACTGTGGTATAAGTGGACACTTTGCAAATGAGTGTAGAAAGCCAACCTCTGAAAAGAAGAAATTTGAGCAAGTGGCTTACAAAAAGAAATATTTCGATTTGCTCAAACAAAAGGAAAGAGCTTTTCTGACTCAGGATGACTGGGCAGCGGATGGAGCCAATGAAGATGATGATATGGAATATGTCAACCTAGCACTGATGGCTAATTCTGATGAAAATGAAACTAGTTCATCAAGCAACCAGGTAATTACTACTGACCTCTCTCAGCTTTCTAAAATTGAATGCAATGAAGCTATAAATGATATGTCCAATGAATTATATCATTTGCGTGTTTCTCTTAAATCACTAGCTAAAGAAAACACAAGAATTAAAGAGAATAATTTGTTTTTAAGTGATAGAAATGCTGTGTTAGAGGGTAAGGTAATTGAGCTTGAAAAGATTAAAATCAAATGCTTACATGTTGAGAGTGAACTAGAAGAATCTGTTAAGAAAATAGAAATTCTTTCTAAATAATTAGAACGAGAGCAAGATGTAATCAAGGCCTGAAAAATATCTAGGGATGTTAGTGCTCAGATTGTCAAGGTTCAGGGAATTGAATCACTCTGTGAGAATGCCTGGAAGAAAAACAAAAAGGAAGTAGAATTAATTGATGGATTGTCAACGGATGTGGAATCAACGGATGATGAAAGTTATCCGTTGAAGGAAGAAAAGGAGCATCACTCTGTGAGAATGCCTGGAAGAAAAACAAAAAGGAAGTAGAATTAATTGATGGATTGTCAACGGATGTGGAATCAACGGATGATGAAAGTTATCCGTTGAAGGAAGAAAAGGAGCATCTGTTGAAGGCTCATCAATTAAAACATGCAAGTGATTCTAAAAAGAACAATTTGAAAAATCTCAATAAGAAGTTTGGTTCAACTTCCAAGAACTTTGTCAAAGAAGAAGCTAGCACATCCAAAGATGCCAGTAAGGTGAATATAGGACACATGACTTTAGATCAGTTGAAAAATAGGCTTAAGATGGTTGAGGATAAAAAGGAAACTAAAAGGAAATCTAATAGAAATGGGAAGGTAGGGATTAACAAACACAACAATTACACACCTGATAAGTATGATCCTAGAAAAAGTTATGTGCATTGTAAAAGTGTTAATCATCTATCTGCTAACTGCAAGTCTGTTAAGAATGCTCCCATGTCTTTAAATCCTTCCATGCCTAACATGTATATGTCACGTCTGCATGCTATGCCTGTTATGTCTCAACAGAATCCTCATGCACAATTTGCAAACATGCCATATGTTAATAATCCTTATTTTGCTGCATTCAGTATGCCTCAAATGCCATACAACATGCCTATGTGGAATAATATGTTTGCACAATCTATGCCTTATCAAATTCAACCAAATATGCTAAATGATTCTGTGACTAACCCTACACTTCAACCAACCACATCTGAAACCAAGGTTGACCCAAAGTTACCTAAGTCAAAAAATGCAGGAGGTATGAAGTCTAGGAAAAAGACTAACAAGGTTGGACCCAAGGAAACTTGGGTACCAAAATCAACTTGATTTGATTTTGTTGTGTGCAGGGAAAAAGAAGGAATATATGGTACTTGGACAGTGGTTGTTCAAGACACATGACAGGAGATTTCACCCTGCTCACAGAGTTCAAGGAGAGTGCTAGCCCTAGCATAACCTTTGGAGATCACAGCAAAGGGTTCACTATGGGATATGGCTTGATTTCAAAAGAAAATATCATCATTGATGAAGTTGCATTGGTTGATGGTCTCAAACACAATCTATTGAGCATCAGTCAACTATGTGACAGAGGGAATATTGTTTCCTTCAATTCTGAAGCCTGTGTTGTCACAAGTAAGAAGGACAACAAAGTGGTTCTAACTAGAGTTAGAAAATGGAATGTATACTTGGCTGACTTCAACTCTACAGATTCAGAATCAATTACTTGTCTTTTCAGCAAAGCAAGTCCAGATGAAAGTTGGCTATGGCACAATAAGCTGTCCCATTTGAATTTCAAGACAATGAATGATCTAGTCAAAAAGGACTTAGTTAGAGGAATGCCTCTAGTGGAATTCTCAAGGGATGGACTGTGTGATGCTTGTCAGAAAGGAAAGCAAAAGAGAGCATCATTCAGTAAGAAGCTTGAATCAGCAATTGATGAACTATTACAACTGCTACACAAGGATCTTTTTGGACCAGTCAATGTATTATCAATTTCAAGGAAAAGATATTGCCTTGTGATTATAGATGATTTCTCAAAGTTTTCATGGTCCTACTTTCTTGGAACAAATGATGAAGCTAGTGAAATCATTATCAATCATATCAAGCAAGTTAACAATCATCCAGATTTTAAAGTAAGGAATATCAGGAGTGACAATGGAACTGAGTCCAGGTTGTTCTGTGAAGAAAATGGGATCATGCATGAGTTCTCAGCTCCAAGGACTCCACAACAGAATGGTATGGTGGAAAGGAAGAACAGATCACTAATTGAAGCTGCAAGAACAATGCTTGAAGAGTCAAAACTCCCAAGATACTTTTGGGTTGAGGCTATTAACTGTGCATGTTACACTCAGAATATTTCTCTAATCAATCAGGAAAAAGGCATGACTCCCTATCAATTGTTCAAGAGAAGAAAACCAACCTTAAACTTTCTTCATATCTTTGGTTGCAAATGCTACATTCTAAGGAATCAACCTGATCACAAAGGGAAGTTTGATGCAAAGGCTGATGAAGGGATATTTGTTGGTTATTCTGCTGAAAAATCATATAGGGTCTACAATCTAAGAACCAACATTGTTATGGAATCTGTGCATGTTGTGTTTGATGATAAAAAGATTGATGGACTAACAGACGAGGGACATCATGAAGGACTCAAATTTGACAACATTGAGATATATTGTGATGACAGTGAAGATGAGAATGATGGAGAAGGCACCTCGAAAAGGATTCAAAATCTGCCTTTGGATAATGCACAAAATGTTGCATCAGTTGAAAGTCATAATTCAATATCCGTTGATAGAAGTAATGCAGCATCCGTTGAAAGACAAAGTGCATCATCCGTTGAAGTACATAATGAAGCATCCGTTGATCATAGTCTATCAACGGATACTCAATTTACTTCATCAATTGATAGAACTCCCAGTTCCTTTCAAAGGATCAGTAACTCAGGGGGGGAGTTTCAACCAATCAACACTCTATCTCACATCATGACAATACTGAGGCAACCTCATCTAGAGCCAATCTACCACCTCAAAGGAAATGGACCAAGAATCATCCTTTTGAATTGATCATTGGTGATGCAAAATCTAAGGTGCAGACTAGAAGGGCTACTCAAGATGAATGTATGTACAGTAGTTTTCTATCACAGGAGGAACCTAAGAGAGTGGAAGAAGCTCTATTGGATCCAGATTGGATTTTAGCAATGCAAGAGGAGCTAAACCAATTTGAGAGGAACAAGGTATGGAAGCTGGTACCCAAGCCAAAGAACAAGAGCTCTATTGACACAAAATGGGTATTTAGAAACAAGATGGATGAAAATGGCATTGTCATAAGGAATAAAGCTAGATTGGTTGCCAAGGGCTATTCTCAACAAGAGGGAATAGATTTTGATGAGACATTTACTCCAGTTGCAAGACTTGAAGCCATCAGAATCTTTCTAGTCTATGCAGCCCATGCCAATTTCAAAGTCTATCAAATGGATGTCAAGAGTGCATTTCTGAATGGAGAATTGGAGGAAGAAGTTTATGTAAGCCAACCTCCAGGATTTGAAGATCCAAATTTTCCAGACTATGTGTATTATCTGTTGAAAGCACTCTATGGACTAAAGCAAGCACCCAGAGCCTGGTATGAGACTTTGTCAAAATTTCTTCTAGATAATTACTTCACAAGAGGTACTGTTGACAAAACTCTTTTCTTTAGAAATGTTAATGGCTCTACAATACTTATTCAAATCTATGTAGATGATATTATATTTGGTTCTACAGATGATAAGCTTTGTAAAAAGTTTGCTAAGTTAATGCAAAGTAAATATGAAATGAGCATGATGGGAGAGCTAACTTATTTTCTTGGTTTACAAGTTAAACAAGTTAGTGGTGGAATTTTCATTAGTCAAACTAAATATATTTATGACCTTTTAAAGAAGTTTGACTTAATGGATTGTTCATCTGCAAAAACTCCCATGGCCACTACCACCAAGCTTGAATTAAACAAGGCTAAAAAGTCCGTGGACATTACAAGTTATAGAGGCATGGTTTGCTCACTTCTATATTTAACTGCTAGTAGACCTGATATAATATTTTCTACATGTCTCTGTGCTAGATTTCAAGCTGACCCTAAAGAATTTCACTTAGTGGCTATTAAAAGAATTTTCAGATATCTCAAAGGGACTCCAAATCTAGGAATTTGGTACCCTAGAGAGTCTGGTTTTGATCTAATTGGCTACTCAGATGCAGATTATACAGGTTGCAAAATAGACATGAAAAGTACAACTGGCACCTGTCAATTTCTAGGGAATAAACTTGTGTCATGGTTCAGCAAGAAGCAAAATTATGTTTCTACATCAACAGCTGAAGCTGAGTACATTGCTGCTGGTAGTTGTTGTGCAACATACTGTGGATGAGGAATCAACTATTTGACTATGGGCTAAATATTGATAAAATTCCAATATTCCGTGACAACACAAGTGCCATTGCCATTACTGAAAATTCAGTACAGCACTCAAGAACCAAGCACATTGACATCAAGTACCACTTCATAAGGGAACATGTGATGAATGATACAGTGGAACTCCATTTTGTTCCCAGTGAAAAGCAGATTACAGACATATTTACCAAGCCACTTGATGAATGAACATTCACAAGATTAGTAGGTGAGCTAGGTATGCTTAATTATTCATAAATTCATGTCCTTATTATAATCTGTTATGAAGCCTGAAATGAATTTGTTGCAAGAACAAAGTTGGCTTTAAGTAAAGATTATTCTATCAATGGATATTCCCTATCCGTTGAAAGCCAAAATTGTTCTATCAACGGATGTTCATTATCCGTTGAAAGACAAATACATTTCTGGTAATTTTATCCTTCAACGGATAAAACTGTGTTAATCTTCAACGGATAACTATTTACCTCATCCGTTGAAATATCACATAAGTTGTTTTAAGTAAGTCACAGCCGTTGATTCTTTTACTTAACCGTTGATACATATATATACACATATGTATGTATTTGTATTAAAGGTAGTTTTTAGAATTCATACGGTTTTCTTTATTATCAAACGGCTGTAGTTTACTTAAAAATAGTGTTTAATCATTTTCCTTGTGTTTTAATTTGAGAAAGTATAAAAGCCCTTTGAATTCTTATTTTCACTTTACGCTTTCTTGCAATTTTTCAAAAGCTTTTACTCTCTTTCTCTCCCAAAACTCTTAACTTTTCTCTGCAACCTCTACCCACTACAATGGCACCAGTAGTAAAGATAATGTCCCAGTCTGGATTTGTCTATGAGAAAAACAATTTCGTAGCTTTGGTGGAAAAGAATGAAGTTCACTCAGGTTATCACAAGATGATGGACTTCATCAAAAACTGCAAACTAAGTTATGCAATGTTGGAAGCCCCAACTATTTACTGTGAGGTAATTGAGGAGATTTGGACAACTGCAGAGTTCAACCCCACTGATATGACCATCATTTTCTCTCTCAAAGGTAAAGATTACTGTATTAACTGTGATGATATACAATCCTGTTTCAAACTACCTGAGAACAATGCCATGACACCACACACTGAAAATGATGTATCTAGCATGTTAGATTCCATAGGCTATTCTTTTGATTCTGCTAGTTTAGGGAGTATTAGAAGAAAAGGCCTTAGGAAAGAATGAAGTTTTCTTGGTTATGACTTTATCAAGGTTTACTCTGGGAAAATTAGTAATTTTGATGCAATAACTTCATCTCTTGTTAATATGCTCTATATGCTAGTTTCTGATAGGTATTTTAATTTTAGCAACTATGTTATGCTAGAATTGGGCACCAGGTTAGGTAACAAAGCTAATAGACCTCATAACATCTACTATGCTAGATTCTTTATGTTATTGGCTAACCATGTTGCTGAAGGTTTGGTTATAACCAATGAGAGTAATAAACTCAAATGTTGGGCACAAGAGAAAAGGGTCCTTGCAGACCTTTTAAGAATTAACCTCAACAATCAGGTGCCATTGGTATATTTACCAATAATGAATGCACCTCAGGTAAGTGAGGTAAATACTTCTTCAACTCCTACTACTTCCAACCCCATTATTTCTTTGCCTTCAAGTGTGGCCATGGAATCTTTGTCTTTGTCCCAACAGATTCCTACCAAGGCCACCAAACCTAAAGTTTCAAGACCAAAGTCAAAGAAAGCCACCTCTGTTGTTTCTCAAAAGACAACAGTTGTAACAATCACCATAAACCCTGAGGGGAGTGAACAGGGTGTGAGTGGTGAGAGGAGGGGTGAACATCAAGAAACCCCCCAGGATAAGGTAGGAGATGTGAGTGGTACCCCAGCTAGCCAAGCCACGGTTTCTCAAAAGACTGTGGTGGTTGAAAAGGATTCAAACTCATCCTTAGTAGCATTCTCCCAAAAGGGTGCAGCTATTGAAAATAGTCCCCAACCAGGGACACAGAACAAAAGAGGGAGGGACACTGAAGCCACACACTCTCCTGTAAAAGCCTTTACAAGAAAAAAGAGGGTTAAAACCTCAGTTTCCACACAGGGTGCACACACTGCACAGATACACTCACCTGTATCTATGCCTTCTCAAATTCAGCTTGATGTGACTCCAACAAATGTGGAGTCACAACCCCATTCTCTCAAAATTGACACACATCAATCACCAAATTCTCCATCACCATCTCTGGATGTGGACATGATATTCACATCAATTCCTGATTCTCCCTCTTTACAACTTAGGGAGGAGCCCCACTGAAATACTGGTGATCATCATCTGTTAGATGATTTGTTGGATCACCAGCCAATTCTTTCAGACTTAGTTGAAGATTCTGTGTCACATAAATTAAAATCAATCCACACAGATTCAACAATTATGTCACTTTCAATTCCTACTTCTTTTTCTTCTTCAACGAATATTCCTCATTCGTTGACAAGTGGTTGTTCTTCGACGGATAAGCTTAACAGCAGTTTTCCGTTGATACCATCAGTTTCTACTTCAACGGATACTCCCTATCCGTTGATAGTCTCTACACAAACAACTAACTCAATTCCAAGTGTAGAAGACATGGTTACTGTACAATCACTTCTAGGATTGAGGGAAGGGAGTGAGAATTTGAGTGAGAGGCTGGGTTGCTCCCAGGCAAAAGGAGAGCTTGAGAGTCTAAATATGCATGCTATTTCTTCCAGCATGGCAAAAGAAAGTGAGAGGAGTGCCACCTTAGTAGGTGAAGGTGAGGGTGTGAGGAGTGTGAGCCAGGGGGAGCCCCTGATGCAAGAAAAGAGAGAAATTGAGAGAAAAGCAAGTGCAGAAGGTATAAAGGTGGATCCAGCCATTGCTAATGAGTCAATGATTGTGGATGATGCTGAAAAGGAAAGACAATTTCAGCAACATTACAAAGCTGTAATTGATAACATTTCCTTGGATGTTGACACTTTTACTCATCCTATGTCAGCCTATCAAATGTTGGCTACTCAGGGCAATGAGGAGGCAGAAAAGACTTTAAATCTAGTACATACTTCAGAATCTCTACAAAGGGATAAAGCTGTTATCAACTTGATGCCTTCTACAGCTGGTGAGCCGTCTGAAGAATTTGAAGTAAATTCTAATGATGATGACTCTGTCTCATTTGATGGAAGCATGAACTTAGGGGGAGATGAAGGCCCACGTTCTATTCCAGATTTACCTGAATGGGCATTGACAAAAAAGTCAACACCAGGATAATTCAATATCTCATTAGTCAAACAAATCATGTCTATCCAAAAAGCCATTCAGAACACCTCCAATGCTGGTACCAAGGCTCTTCTTCAAGCCCACCTAGATTTTCTACATCTCATGAAGCTACAACAAATAAGACAGAATCTGAGTGTGGATGAACTCAAGAAGGATATAGCTGACTTGAAGTCCTACAATTCTGAGAAGCTGGATTCAGTCATGCCCTATGGTACCATGCAGGACTTGTTACTGAGACTGAGAAGAGAATCAAATGCTGAAAAGAGGCTGGCCAAGTTGGAGGATAGAGTTCATGTCATTGAAAACTCTGTGGTCACCATTCTTCAAAATCAACAGTCTCAAACAAGTCTTCTCATGCAACTGGCTAAAGCACAAGGGTTGACTCCTCTCCTTGATGATAATAAAAATGGGGAGAATAAAGTGGAAGGGGGAGGGGAGCCATCTACAAACTTCCAAATATCCAAAGTGCTAGTTCCTGCCATCACTACTTTTCCAACACTTCAAATCAAAGGAAAGCTTGATGGAATTGATCTAATCCAGCTAGCAGCAGCTGAAATGAAGGTGAAGGAGCAAAGAAAAAGAATTGATGAAAGGATGCAATAAGTGTTTGGCTCTACAACTTCAAAATTATTATCTGTGAAATATAGCACAAAGGTTGAGCCAATCATTATGGAGCACAAGCCAGTAAGGAGGAATAAGGATGGAGAAACTTCATTCAGGAATTTGAAACCCATGGTACTCAAGCCATCCACTAGATTCAACAGGGACTCTACAAAGAACCCTCTAAACTTTAGTCAATCAAAAGAAGTAGATTTTCCTCTTCCAAAACCTGATGAAGACAAAGTTTTGGGTGGTAGCATCATAAAGCACAAAGAGACCAATGATGTAATGGAAAGAATGAATATGGCTATCATTTATAGAGAGGGAAAGAGTATCTGTGTGATGCAAGGACATCCCAAATTCTCAAAAGCCAAGAGGGAAGAAACTATGAGGTTAAAGGAAGAAGCTAAAAAGCTGAAGGCTGACAAAAGAGCACAAGCAAAGCTTGAAAAACAGCTAAAGTCAAGTCAGGATGAAGAAAAGAAGAAGATTGAAGACAAGAGTGAAGAAGACAAGATTGAAAGCAGAAATGTGGATATGGGGAATGTGGTTGGTGAGAGTGTGGAGGAAAGAAAGGAATGGCAGAAAGGGAACAGAAAGAAGGCCAATGCAAAAAGGAAGAGTGAAGATGACACTGTAGAAACCCAATCAAAATCTAAACCACTACCTTCCATTCCTGATCCTTTTGTTGCTGATCCTAGTATAAATGTCCATGGTGAACCAATCATTCCTAAAGAGGAACCTATTGATTGGGAAACCATCAACTTGCCTACCTTCCTAACTACCTCTCCACCACCAAAGAAACTGAAAAGAAAATCCAAATCTACACCTCCCCTAACCTCAAGTAAATTCACTCAGAATATAACCTAAGCCCAAGCCACAAGCCTCAAAGGATGATTATGTTCACATTTGTGACATAAAAGAGTTTACAGATATTGAACTCTATCTGGATGAGCTGGAGGAAGTAAGGGGAATAAGTGCATACAAACAACTCCCAGAAAGGCTAGTGTTCAAGTATAAAGGAAGTGAGGAAAGGACTTGGCCTCTTCAAATAATTCTGAATGAAGGCTATTCTACCTTGGTTAGAGTCTACTCAGCTATCAAAAGGGATTCTGGCTTTATCAGGACTGCCAAAACTGAGATTCTTAACAAGATTGCTAGCATAAGGAAAACTTGGTGGGAGTCTAATTCCTTGCCTAGAACACTACTCATCCCTGAGCATGGAATTACTATTCATAAATCACCTCATTGGTTGATGGAGTTCAGAGACAATAAAAGAGTCAGAAGATTTTTCAGACTTGAAGACCAGCTTAAAATTGCCAGTAATGAAACTCTCAAGGACATGCAATCTAAGTTGGATATCAGTGAAGAAGATGAAGCTAAATTCTACAGACAACTCCAACTCCAAGTAGAGGAAAATGACAGGAGGCTAGGGAAGAAAACAAGGGATCAAAGGAAAAGAAAATAATCTGCTCAGCCTAAAGGAGCATCCTTGGAAATAATGTAATTCTTCAATTCTATCTCAGTACATACACTTTTGCAGCACTTTTGAATTTCTACTTGATTTCAGTTCATATATTTGTTAAGTGTTTTGTTATCATCAAGTTAAACCCAAATTTATGCCTACAATTCTAGTAGACATAAATAGGGGGAGATTGTTAGGAATATGTGTATTAGTTTGATGATAAGTTAAACAAAACACTTAAGTAGAAATCTAGTGTGTGTAGCCTCAACGGATAAGACCATTCTGGCTATCCGTTGATGGAGTAGCTTTACTTAGAAATAAGTTAGTATTGTAGCACATTTCAGTTTCTGTATTTAAGTTATAATTTTTAGATGTTGTGGGAAATTATAAGTCATGTTGACTACTAGTGGATATGCAAAAAGGAGAATTAATTGTAAATATTTCATGCTTTGTAATTCTGTATAAATGAAGTAGTATCAACTGATAGATTAAAGGCCTTCAACGGATGAGAAACAAAGCTTCAACAGATAACATCCATCAACAGATGAGTGCATCAACGGATAAAGCTTCAACTGCTAATGCATCAACGGATAAAGCTTCAACTGATAAAGCATTAACAGATAAAGCCATCAATGGATGAAAGCTTCAACGGATGCTAAGTTCAATAGCAGTTGATAGTGACAATTCATAAGCTGACAGAGGCACATAGGTTGACAGAGACAATTGGAATGTGGTAGCCTCTTGGAGGAATCAAGAAAATGCAGCATTTCCATTCTGGTGCAAACAAGGAAGTATTCAAAGATTCACAAATTATCCTAGATTGCATTGGATAGAGAAATGAAGAAGAAATATGTGAAGAATCTTTTTTATTGTATTTGTGCTTTTGTCTTCACTTGTAATCTTGGTGATATATAAACCAAGTTGCAGCTAGTAATTAGATTGTGAATTTTCCAGAGCTGTTTAGAAAAATATAGAGAGAAAATCATCTAGTTTGTACTAGGACGCAGCTGTGATCAATCCTTTTGAATCACAGATTTTCTGAAATACACATCTCTGGTGGAACAACAAATCCACCAGAAAAGTTTTTAAAGCCTTTGTGTTCTTTATATTTGTGTCTTGAATATATATCTGTTTGTACCTGCTCAAAGCAATTCACACACAACTGTTCATCAAAACACTTAGCCTTTAAAACCGCTCAAAACTTGAAAAAGTTTTGAGATTTACATTCAACTCCACTTCTGTAAATCTCATTGTTAGTTCCTTGGGAATAACACACATCTCGAATTTCATTTCCCAAATTAATTAATCGAATGTGTAATAGTATCAGAGTGTTCAAGTAACCGATTTGATATTCTCTAATTTTTCTTTCAATTTCTATCATCGATTATCACAAATTATAATTATTCTGAAAATTTCAAATTTAGAGTTCTCGATTGAATTTGGATTTTTTAATTTTTGAATAATTTTTAAAATTATTTTAATAATTTAATAATATAATCATTAAATTTACAATTGTTTGATATATGTATTGTAATTATTCATATACTAAATGTTTGGGTCGAGTCGAGGGTTCCGCCCGCAACTTTAATATAATTTCTGGAGAAAAAGAATGATTACTCGATCACTATGACTATGTATTTAGTTTCGTCTTGATTTTAATATTTTTTTGAAGTTAAACTTTCGCTGCAAAATTCAAATGCCGGACTTCGTGTCCGGATCATCTGTTTTGGGTGTTATGATTCGATCATGTTTCCTGGATGTTGTTGTTACTAGATTGCCTGTGAAAAATATACATAAATAACATTTTTGCCTGGATTTCGGCCACATTCTTTGTCTTCCGATGATTGTTCTTAAATGGAGGATCACGTGATATGGCACAAGTAGGTCAGACGTTGCTATATAAGAAAGTTGATTCGCCATTCCGTCAAAAATATAACGTTACTAATGATTGGTCAAAAATATTAATAAATATAAAAAAATTGAGTTTGATTTCAGACACCTTCTTCGTCTTCCGATGATTTTTCTTAAATGGAGGATCACATGATATGGCACTACCACGTAGGTCAGACGTTGCCATATAATAAAGTTGATTCACCATCCCGTCGAAAATATAACGTTATTAACGACTGGTCAAAAATATTAAAAAATATAAAAAAAATTGAGTTTGATTATCCAATTAAAAGTTAGTGTTGACTTTTGTGTTGAAACTGTCATATAGCCCATAATATTAATGTAGCTTTTTTCTCAAGATATTTTTTGGTCAAATTTTTTTAGGTAGAAAGAATATATTTATTTAAAATAAATAATAATTAAAATTTTTAAAAATCAAAATTAGCCGAGTAAATTATAGTTACAGATTTTCGACGTCGGTATTAATCAATCAATATATTGATTTGTAAATTATTGAATATTTTAAAAATTTAAATGATTCAATTAAAATAACTTAAAATAATAATTATACAATTTTTTGGTTTTATTTAGACATATTAATTCTTTTGTGTCGTGTACTCAAGTGGCAAACACAAAACCATCCCATTTAGTGTTCATGTATTTTCATGTTCGTGCGCCCCCGTTTTCTAATCTTGTTTCGTGTTAAATATAATTTAGATTCAAATATAACAAATAAATCTTAATATTACCTTTTCAAATTTAAAAATTACAAAATTAGGTTAATTATATGCATTTAAATTATTAAAAACTAGCAACATTATAAAACTTAGTATAATTTTAAAAACAAATATATATGTATATACGGGGGCTACTCTAATATAAACCAATTTTAGAATAGAAATTAGAAATTAAATATTTTTTTAAAAAAGATTGCTTCAAAATATAACAAATATGGTATGCAAATCGATCGTCGAGAGATGTAGAAAAATAAAGTGAAGTCGATTTTTTTAAAAAAAACTTACCGTTTAGAAAAGTCAAATTAAAATTGCAGGGGAAAAACTAAGATTGTGTGTGTGAGGGTACAGATTAGTTGGGTGTTGTGCTTTTAGAGGGACCATTGGATTAGATTGATCTAATTGTTTAGATTAGTTTCTAGTTTCTATTTTAATTTTGATTTCTATTTGATCATTTTCCTATATATATGTATGTGTATTGTAAATTTATAATTAAATATTAATATATGTTTATAAATATATTTTATTTAGTGTATCTCGAGTCGTGTTTATGTTTTATTTATGGTATTTGGATTATTATTGTTTATGTTTTACCGATTATTTTTTTAATAATTTATTAAGTCTTAATTTATTGCGATATAAATATTAGATTAATAAATATCCTTGGAATATGATATGTGTTGTGGAATAAAACCTGAGTACTTTAGTATTTAATGCTAGGGTTGGTGAGTTTCGAGCTTTAATGGCTGCTCTTGTATTCGGGACTATCGGTCCTTACAAGATGCCTACGTATCTCTGTGTTGTAGAGAATCAAACCAAAAACGTAGTTCTAGGTTGAGGGGTAGAGCCCTTTATATAGAGGTGAGTCTAGGGTTAGACTTTTATTGGGAGACTTGGTGGACAAGTCTCCAACTTCAAATGGTGATTAGAAGTCCTATTGAGGGAGGAGCTCCAGAACCTTCTGTCTAGAACACATGTCTCTGCTCTTTCAGCCGTATTGGTCTAGTCCATGAACAACTTGTGTTCGTGGACCTTGACGACCTCAGCTAATGGGCCTTGTCTACATGTGCCGTCTTGAGTCGGCTATGAGTTTGGACCAGACAGGTCTGTATTGGACTTTTCGGACAAGAAGCCCAAATGTAATTAATGCGACATTTAATATGTATTTAGGATGTATTTTATATCCATATCATTTTCCCCCCAACTTCTGTGAATACTGCTCGAGTTTTTGTGGAAGTTATAATGGTCTAATCGCGACTCGGGGTACTTTCGGCCCTTCTCGGGTATTGGCCCTTCATGGGTATCGACCCTTCATGGGTGTCGGCCTTTCATGGGTATCGGCCCTTCATGGGTATCGTCATTTTATCGTAAAGTGTGGAGCGACCTACACATTTACAATGACTTGCTAGTGCGAGTATACACACTTAAGGCCTTTACACAGGCTATTTGGATAGTGTTCAACACTAAACGGCCATATTCGGGGCTAAAAAGCGAACATTTGTCACCCCTTAACCTTCGTCAAGCTTAATTATAGGGTGAAAGCTGCTAACTAGCCCTAATCGGGGCTAATCGGCCCTAATCGGGGCTAATTCCCATGTACAAATTGCTAATCAAGCTTAAAAGAGCCTAATTTTTTGCTTTTTATTTAGCAAAAAAAGCCTAATTTTAAGCTAGAATGCACTAATTGGCCTTAATCGAGGCTATCTGCCCTAATCGGGGCTATTTAAGACTAATCAGTATGCATAAGACACTAATTATCCTTAATTCACACTAATTATAAGAGTGATTGGGTTAAACGACCCTAATCTAGGCTAATTTCATCATACAAATCACTAATTCCCCCTAATTTGGGTTAATTATGCTTAATATACACTAATCAACCCTAATCCAGGTTTAATTTCACTAATCGGCCCTAATCTGGGCTTAATCCTTATCATGCCCTTGTTACTCTTGGTTGTCCATGAAATTAATTTCATGGTTGCCTTTGAGTTCCTCTCAGCTCTGTTACGGCTGTTTCAGTGAACGTTCTATACTCATCTCAGTGAACGTTCTGTACTTGTTCTTGCTAAACATTTTGTGTTCTATTGAACTTGTCCTTATTGGAAGTCTTATACTTCATTGAACTTGTCCAAACTTCTCTTGTAGGATGTTATGCACTATAACTAACTCATTTTCATAGATGTTCTAGTCTTCACGAAACTTGGTTCTGCTGAGAGTTATCCTTTTCAAGAAATCTCCAAAGGACCTCTCAAAAAGGCCTCCGGAGCAACCATTGAAGGCATCAGGGCTCCCTACAAGAGCTTTTAGTGAGTTAAAAGACCCTAATTTGTTGGTTGGTAGGCTAAGGCCACTACGGAGGTAAGTTGTGGACGTCATGGCGCTGCTACGGAGGCTCCTGGTAGGCCAAAAGGCCTCCATTTATTGGCTGGTCGGTCGGGGCTTCCCCGCATGCAAATTTTGGTCGTCATGGATATGATACGGAGGCTCCTGGTAGGCCAAAAGGCCTCCATTCATTGGTTGGTCGACCGGGGCTTCCCCGTATGTAAATTGTGGTCGTCATGGCTCCGATATGGAGGCTCCTAGTAGGCCAAAAGGCCTCAATTTGTTGGCTGGTCGGTCGGAGCTTCCCCGCATGAAAGTTGTGGCTGTCATGGCTCTGATACAGAGGCTTCTGGTAGGCCAAAAGGCCTCAATTTTTTGGCTGGTCGGTCGGAGCTTCCCCGCATGTAAGTTATAGTCGTCATGTCTCTGATACGGAGGCTCCTAGTAGGCCAAAAGGCCTCAATTTGTTGGCTGGTTGGCCGGAGCTTCCCCGCATGTAAGTTACGGACGTCATGGCTCTAATACAGAGGCTCCTGGAAGGCCAAAAGGCCTCCATTTATTGGCTGGTTGGCCGAAGCTTCCCCGCATGTAAGTTGTGGCCGTCATGGCTCTGATACGGAGACTCCTGGTAGGCCAAGGGGCCTCCATTTGTTGGCAGGTCTGCCGGAGCTTCCCCGTGTAAGTTGTGGCCGTCATGGCTCTGATACGGAAGCTCCTGGTCGGTCATATGCCCCCATGTGTGGGATAATTGTCCAGGAGTGGTCTTAATCTTTACCAGTTTTGCTAACCATGGTGATTTAACATAATTATCCCTTAGTTAAGACTAATGACTTATATTTAGTTTCAGTCAGGCTTTTTTCGGAAGACTGATATGATAAGCGGTGTCCTGCATCAATTTTCTCATTTATTATGTCATCTTTTCTTGCCTTTTGATCGATCTTCCTCATCATTTTTGGTGTTCTTTTAACGAGGTACCTACTAGCGTGAACCAAGCAGACTTACGACCTGATGTAGCAGGTGACCTTTTTCCTATAAAAGATGATGATAAGTGCTCATTTTCATTCATACCTTCATTTCTCAACTTCTCAAATTCTCTCAAGCTCTTATCTTTTTCCAAGTTCTTCAAGAATGTCTGGTGGACAAGGTCCTAACAAGTCCTCTTTCTCGCAAAAGGAAGCTCTGCATAAGAGGGCTATTGTTCGCCCCCTCCAAGGTATAGCTCTTATCTCCCCCTTCTCCATTAACCGTTGTTCGAACAGCTTGAATAGTATGTTAGATGAGAGGGCAGACGAGTACCCTAGTACCGTCCATTTCGATGCATTTCATCACAGAAGTATGCTTCGTGAGAAGGATGTCGAGGAGATTAAGTTAATTTACTCATGGCCCGACTGCTTAAGGGTTCGTAAAGCTAAAACAAGTTAGAGGGCTTGTAACCTTTTCCACCAAAGGCTATTTGTGTTCAAGGCGGCCCTTAAGTCCGGGCTAAGGTTTCTCCTGCACCCTTTCATTCCGAGGCTTCTAGCTCATGAAGTCAAGATTCATCCGTGCCAGCTTTACCCTAACGGGTGGTCTTTCATCATTCTATTCATAGTGAGATGTCATGACTTAGGCATCCCCTTGAGTGTGACGATGTTACGTAGTATCTTCATGATGAAGGCTTCTCCTATGACTCGACCTGGTTGGTTTGTGATATAACACAGAGCCCACGTTCCTCACATGTTGAACAGTAGTTCCCTTAATGACTCGAACCATAAATGGAACACGAAGTTTATGGTCGTTGAGTGGAAGGATGGAGACTGGGGGGTATACTTCAGACGTGACTTTAGCAGCCCAGTTGACAGTTCTCACATCATTCTCAACCTTTCTGATGTCGAGCTTGTAGCCCGAGATCTCCTCATTGATGACGACGGAAGAACCCCTTATTGGGAGTTCATGACATAAGTCAAGCTTGTTGAGGCTGGCCTTAGCTGCCTCTCTATAGAGGATATTTATCTTTGTTCCCCCTTACTTTGTGTAATTTTATTTTTATATATATTTTCTTTCTCTCTTTGTTTCAGCTGCTGAGGCTTTTGATGCTAAAGCCAAAGCAAGTGATGTCGTTACGGGCAGGATGGCAAGATATGCTGCTAAGAAGGCCAACCGTATCCCCAAGATTTTTGCCTTCCTTGAGGCGTCGGGATCTGGCCAGAAGAGGACCAAAGATTTTGACGGGAGTGCCAGGACCCCTTTCGAGCCCGGATGGGGTATCTCTTCTAATGACTCCGTTTTGGCAACCCGGGCCTTGCCCTTGAGTGGTCGAAGAACTGCATTACTCCTCCCAGCCTTTTATTCGTCTCTTCTGGTGAGAAGCTTCTCGAGGCTGAAACGTTGGGGGCTCAAGCCCTCTATCAGGTATGCTTCTCCTTGTGTAAATTTTCGTCCAAGTTCTCTTTTTCTTAGAACTTGGAAAATATTATAGGGATCACTCCTTGGGGGCTCGACCCTTTATACTCAAACTCATATTTTCTTTGTCAGGCCAATGCCTATTTCACGGCATCCTCTACTCAAGCTGTCAAAATAAGAAGCGACTATAATGCATTGCAGGCTTCTATGAAGCAGATGAAAGTCTCCGCGGGGGAGTGGGAGTCTAAGGCTGATGAGGTAAAGGGTAAGCTTGCTATCATGGAGATGAAATATGCTAGCTCGAAGGAGAAGAGGAATAAGGAATGGAAAGACCTCGAGGGAGCTTATCACAGATCCACTATGTTCACCATAATGATGGACGAGCATGATGATGAGATGCGCCTTGTTAACCTGGAAATAGGTTGGAATAGGGGAATCAAAGACGCTCAGGGCGTATGGCCGGATGTGGTTGATCCAAGCCTTCTATCTTGCCCCTGGCAGCTACCTGTAGAGCTGCAAACGAACAGAACCGAGACGAGTTCTGTCTGAGCCGAGCCGAGCATAATTTTTTTTAAAATGAGCCGAGTCGAGTTGAAAAACCGAGCCAAAAAAATGTTCACGATCGGCTCATTTATAAACGAGGCGAGCCGAGTCAAACATGAGTTTACTCACGAACAACCGAGTTGAACCGAACTCGAGCCGAGTCGAGTTGTCCACTAATAATTCGTATATATTTTTTTAATCGACCAAGCTTAAGGTGTAATTTTTAACTTTATAAGTTATATTGAGATCAAATACTAATTTCATCTTACAATTATATACGCACACTCACACTCTACACTTGTTTCTTAATCCATATAATTTTATCAATTTATTTCATAAGTCGAGTTTTAAGAACAAAACCATTTTTATTTCAAATTATTTAAACATTCATAACTTTAGAAATCATTCATTACTTTTAAATTGTTGATGTCGATTGTCAAAGATTTAGTAATTTTTGATATTTTAGTTAAATTGGTTTAGATTAGAAAAGACATATAAAATAAAATAAGGTAAGCCCCTTTAAGTGCTTGAAAAATATAATTATTAAAAATTATTTTGTTTTTTTTTAAAAAATATTATAAGGTTATAATTTATTTTAACAACTCACTATTTTAATTTATTCGAAATCGTAATTTTAGTTGATTTTATCATAGACTCCTCTAATAAAAGTGTGAGGTAAAATTTAGGCTTAAGTTTAATTAGAAATTGTTTGTTAAAGTAATCAACCTATAGTGATATGTATGAAATTAATTAAAATATTTATTGTTAAAATATATATTAAATTAATCATTTTACTTTAAAATTAGTATTAAATTTTAATTAAAAATTTAAAATCTTTATACAAGTGATTAGTAAATATTTATTATATGTTATATATAAAAAATTTATCCGAGCCGAGCCGAGTTACCGAGTGTGAGCCGAGTCCAAGCCGAGTCCGAGCTAAACGAGCCGAGTCCGAGCCGAACATACCAAAAAATTAGCTCGTTTAATTATTCGAGCTTGATTTTTTATTCGCAAACTTGGTTTTGTTCACAAACGACTCTGTTCATTTGCATCTCTAGCTACCTGTTATGGTCCCATCCGGGCAAGCTTCCGGATCTGTGCCCTCGACTCCTCGCATGAGGTCCCAGTCGAGCTCCAGTCACATGGGTTCCGGTTCTGGCTCTAAAGGTAAAGCCCCCTCGGGTAGCCCTAAGTCCAGGGCAGCCCTTCACGGGAAGATTAGGGAGCCGATTCCAGGGAGCAGTGGTTCTTCTTCTGAGGAAGGCTCGGACGGCGAGGGGGAGGATTCCTGTGATGAGTGAATGATGTGGCCTTGCATGGCTTTGAATGCCGTATGTGGCTTTGATTTTTAGAACTTGTTTATTTGAACGTTATTGGTCTGTAACCTATCGGTCCTTAGGGACTTTAACTTATGATCCTTCGGGATCTTTATTTATGCACTTTGTTTGATTTCATTTCATGCGTGCCTTTTATTTTCGGTATTTGGTCCTTCGGGACTTGCATTCTTTAGATGCTCATACTTAAATAAATTGGTAGACAAGATGATAGAAATAAAATTGCATAAATAGACAATATCTCTAAGAAACGGGTTCAACCCTTACATAAGATGGTTTCGTCGACCTTATTTAAAAACTTAATACCAAGTACTAGGAGCATGTAGTGAATGTCCTAAACATAATAAGCCTTCGGGTTTGAAGCATGCCAAGTATGAGACACTTCATCACCATTCAAGGTCTCTAACTTATAGGATCCCCGTCCCAGTATCTTCTTGACCTTATAAGGTCCTTCCTAGTTAGGGGCTAGCTTTCATCTCCCCCTACTCCCGATGCCTCAATCTTCCTCAGAACCAAATCTCCCTGTTACAAAAACCTTTCTTTAACCCGTCTATTATAATAGAGAGAGGCTCTTCGTTGATGCTCTGCATTGCGGGCATTGGCCTCATCCCTGACCTCGTCAATAAGATCGAGAGCGAGCCTCATGCCTTCTTCGTTGGTCTCTGACTCGTAAGCTTCGATCCTAGGGGATCCATGAGTGATCTCAAGGGGCACCACTGCCTCGGCTCCGTAAGCCAGCATGAATGGGGTAGCTTTAGTTGTCACTTTGCAGGTGGTATGATATGCCCATAGTATAGGCAGCAACTCATCCACCCAAGTGTTTCTCGAGCGTTCCACCCTCTTCTTAAGTCCATCAAGGATGATTCTGTTAGCAACTTCCGCTTGCCCGTTTGCCTGAGGATGTGCAACCGAGGTGAAGCAAAGTTCTATGCTGTTATCGTTGCACTACTCTCTGAACTCTGCATTATCAAATTGTTTCCCATTATCCGTGACAAGGATGCATGGGATTCTATACCGGCATATCACATTCTCCCACAAGAATTGCGCAATTTGCTTGGTGGTTATCTTGGCTAGTGCCTTGGCCTCAATCCACTTTGTAAAGTAGTCTATTGCTACCATAATGAACTTCCTTTGTCCAGATGCTACAGGAAGTGGTCCAAGTATGTCCATTCCCTACATTGCAAAAGGGATTGGTGTGATGATCGATGTAAGCCTCTCTGGGGGGCTGTCGTACTATTGGAGCGTGCCCCTGCCACCTGTCACAATATTTCATATAAGCCTTTGCATCGGCTAGCATAGTTGGCTAGTAGAAGCCCAACCGAGTTATCTTGTGAGCGAGGGCCCTGCCCCCCAAGTGTTGTCCACAAATCCCTTCATGGGCTTCTTTAAGTGCCTCCTCTGCTTCAAGAGGTCTTAAGCATTTTAAGTACGGATTAACAAAGGACCTTTTGTAAAGAAGGCCTTTAATCAATGAGTATCTCAATGCTCTAACCAACAGCTTACATGCCTCCTGGGCATCGTCGGGGAGCCACCCAGTTTCTAAGTGGGTTTTGATCGGGTCTATCCAACAGCTCGCCATACCAACCGGTGCTATCAGATTTATGACATGAATAGTAAGGGTCTTCAAGACCTAGAAGTAAATACTTCTTGGATAGTTCTCGATTTCAGACGAGGCGAATTGAGATAAGGCATCCGTTTTAGTGTTCTCCTCTCTCGGATCATGTTCTGCGTACCATTCATCGAACTGAGTCGGCTTTCCCATTATGACTCTCAGGTACTTGACCATAGTATCATCATTGGCCTCAAAATCCCCATTAACTTGAGAAACTACAAGTCTTGAGTCTCCACAGACCTTCAGATTTTTAGCCATCACGGCTCTAGCCAAGCCTAAGCCAGCTATCAATGCTTCATATTCTACTTCGTTGTTCGTAGTTGGAAAATCCAACTTCAAAGCATACTCAATCATAAACCCATCAGGGCTTTACAATACTAGGCATGCGCCACTAGATCTTGTTTTGGACGCTCCATCAAAATGGAGAATCCAATATTCTTTCAGAGTTGTTTCTTCATCCTTCTCTCCTTCTTCTGGGGTTACTATCTCTTACCCCCGACTTCTTGGTCGTTAATAGTACATTCGACCACGAAATATGCTAAGGCCTGAGCCTTGATCGCCGTTCGAGGCTTGTACTTGATATCAAATTCTCCTAACTCAATTGCCCACTTGATGAGCCTTCCACTAGCCTTTGGGCTATGAAGAATGTTCCTCAAGGGTTGGTCCATCAGGACTTCGATCTTGTGAGCCTGGAAGTGTGGTCTCAACTTCCTTGAGGTTGTGATGAGAGCAAGCGCGAACTTCTCCGTGATGGAGTAATTCAGCTCTGCTCCATGTAGCACCTTGCTTACATAGTATACAGGCTTTTGGAGCTTATGCTCTTCCTTCATGAGGACCCCCACTCACGGCTTGTTCAGATACCGCAAGGTATATATAGAGAGTGTCCTCCGAACATGGTTTAGCCAACAACGGGGCTTCAGTCATGTATTTCTTCAGCTGTTCAAAGGCCCTTTGGCTCTCAGCTATCCATTCAAAGTCCTTCACCTTCTTAAGGGTTTTGAAAAAGGGAAGGCAATTCTATCCAGACTTGGAGATGAACCTCCCTAGAGCTGCAATTCTTCCTGTCAGCTTCTGAACGTCTTTGATGGAGCGTGGTGGCTCCATGTCTAGGATGGCTTTGATCTTGTCGGGGTTGGCCTCTATCCCCCTCTTAGAGACCATATGACCCAAAAAATTTCCAGACCCAACGCCAAAAGCACACTTGGCTGGGTTTGACATCATCTTGTGGTGCCTCAACACTTCAAATGCCTTCTGAGGTGGCTAATATGATCGGCCCTACTTAGGCTTTTGACTAACATGTCATCAACATAGACCTCTATGGTCTTCCCAATTAGATGGGCAAATATCTTATTTACCAGTCTTTGGTAAGTAGCTCCTGTATTCTTAAGTCCAAAAGCCATAACAAGATAACAAAATACACCAAAGTGAATTATGAAGGATACCCTGGGGGTGTCATCCTTATGCATTCTAATATGATTGTAACCACTGAAGCCATCCATAAAGCTTAGCATCTTGTGTCCAGCAGTGGCATTGATCAGGGTATCAATCCTTGGTAGGGGTAACAGTCCTTGGGACAAGCATCATTTAAATCAGTAAGGTCAATGCACATCCTCCACTTTCCATTGGCCTTCTTAACCATTACGGGGTTAGCCAACCATTCAGGGAATTGCACTTCCTCAATAAATCCATCTTCTAAAAGCTTCTCGACCTCCCGCTTAATGGCTTCCAGCCTATCAGGGCATAAGTTCTCTTCTTCTGCTTTACAGCCTTTCGAGTTGGATCGAAGTTCAACCTATGAGTTATAAGGTTCGGGTCAATCCCAGGAATATCAGCTGCTATCCAAGCAAACATATAACTGTTTTCTTGGAGGAAAATGGTCATTCGGCCCTTCAAGGGCTTGTCCAAAGATGCCCCAATGTACCTGACCTTCTCCGGGTCTAAGGGATCTAAAGGAACTGGGGCCAAGTCCTCGGCTGGCTTTCCCCGTAGTTCATCATTCTCTCGGACATCCATGTCTTCTATGGGGAGTACCTGCCCCCGGTTCCATCGGGCCTGAGTGTTGCAACATAGCAACTGCGGGCCATTTTCTTATCTCCTCTTGCTTCTCCAACACCATTCCTGGTTGGGAACTTCAGTACCATGTGGTAGGTTGAGGGCACAGCCTTAAAAGCATGGATCCCTGTTCTACCCATGATAGCATTGTAGGTAGAGGCTGCCTTGACAACCTGAAAGTTTAACGTCTGCGTGGCCTCCCTGAACTCTTCCCCGATAGTTACGGGAAGTTTTATTGCACCTTCAACTTTACATTCCATATGGTTAAACCCGTAGATGGGTGTGTCGGATGGAGTTAGTTGAGAATCATTATAGCCCATTCTTATGAATGTGTCATGGAACAGCATATCCAGGGAAGCTCCATTGTCCACTAGGACCCTCATAACACGACAATTTCCAATTCTCGGAGTGATAACCAGAGGATCATCCTGAGGAAATTTCAAACCTTTAAGGTCTGGGTCACCAAATTCAAGCGTTATCTATGACTTAGAACGCTTAGATGGCTCCCCAACTATGCTCATTACTTCTCTTGCATAATTTTTTCGGGAGTTTCTTGTAGTTCCAGCTGCTGTAGGTCCCCTTGAGATTATATTGATTACCGGCCCTCGGGGCTATAGGTTGCGATCTCTGTCGTTACCCCTTCGATCATCATCTCTTCGATCATTATCTTTCTTTTGGCCTCCGGCCTCTTCACCCTTGGCAAAATGTCCAAACTTTTCCCTTCGGATCAGATACTCAATCTCATCCTTGAGTTGCCTACTATCGTCAGTATCATGACCGACATCTTTGTGAAACCTGCAATACCGACTCTTGTCTATTTTCTCGGGGTCCCCCCTTAGTGGCTTCGGTTATTTGTACTCTTTGTCCTTCTCGATTTCCATAAGGATTTGGCTCCTTGGAGCGTTCAACCTCACATACTCAACAAACATTGGTTGCTGATTCTTCTTAAGAGAGGAGGAATCAGAGCCTTTGCTAATTCGTGGATACTTGTCCTTAGCATCGTACTCCTGATCCGTCTTCCTCTTCTTGTTTCCAGTAGGTTCATTATTCACAACTATCTTCTTCATACTCTCCTCCACCTTGATATACTTTCCGGATCTATCTTGGAGCTGCAGCATACGTTCGGGGGGGGGGGGGGCTCTTAGCCAAAGACATCTTAAAGAACTCGTCTCTAGTCCCTTGCTATAGAGCTGTCATAGCTACCTTATCATCAAGATCAGGGACCTTCAAAGCATCCTTCTTAAATCAATTCAGATATTCTCTCAAGGACTCTTTTGCTCCTTGGATTATGCCCATGAGAGAGGCTGAACTCTTTTCGTGCACTCTGCCACTTATGAATTGCTTGATAAAAGCTTGGCTAAGGTCCTGAAATGATCCAATAGAGTTTGGGGGCAGATGAATATACCACCTTTGAGCCATACCAGATAGGGTTTGAGGGAAGTCCCGACACTTAATAGCGTCGTTCACGGGCTGTAGCAACAGGGCGTTAGAGAACATCTTAACATGATTAGCAGGGTCGCCAGTACTGTCGTATACTTTGATGGTGGGCATCTTGAACTTCCTTGAGATGTGATTATTCATTATCTTATCAGTGAATGGGGGGTTCGGATCATCGGGATCTCCTAGGGGCATAAGCTCACTTGTATCAACCCTTGGGGCAACTGCCCTTCTTGGTATTGGACCATCCAGATCTATGATTGGGGGAGGACCTCTTCGTCTTGGAGCAAGTGGGGTTCTTGGAGTCAGTTGTGTATCTAGGTCACGCTTCAGCCTTTGGATCTCAGCTTCATAAGCCTTGATCCTCTCTTGAATGTATTGGGGATTCGTCCCTTGAGTGCTCCAAAAGCGTTGTTCCATATCAGCTATTGGCTCTTTGCCGACACATCTCTTTCTTGGAGCAACATCATCATTCGATGATTCAGAGTCTCTTTCAATATAAGGTCCAGAGAATTATTGATCCTCCGGAATAGGAGCCAAGCCACGTATGTATTGGGGCGTCCTCCCTTGTGCTTCACCCCTATCAGAGTGTCCACTCCCTCCAACTTCAGGGTATAGAGGCATCCCATAAGGGGGCTTAGTGGTCACGATCATCGAGTACTCATACCCAACGGGTTGAGAGTTCACGGGTGCATGTATCTGCTGAAATTGGGGATTCGTCTCTTGAGGAGCCGGGGAATTCGACCCTTGTGGCTGAGCATCAGTTGCCCCTACCATGGTTCCTCCTTGGGTGGAGGCATAAGTTGAGTGAGGTTGTACTTCCACCGCTGATGTGATTATTCGTTGTAGAACAGGAGTGTCTATTCCACCATTGCTTCTTCTCCGTGTATTCCCCATGGTTGTTGTAGTCTTCCCACAGATGGCGCCAGATATTGTGGAATAAAAACCTGAGTACTTTAGTATTTAATGTTACGGTTGGTGAGCTTCAAGCTTTAATGGTTGCCCTTGCATTCGGGACTATCGGTCCTTGTAAGATGCCTACGTATCTCTGTGTTGTAGAGAATCAAGCCAAAAACGTAGTTCTAGGTTGAGGGGTAGAGCCCTTTATATAGAGGTGAGTCTAGGGTTAGACTTCTGTTGTGAGACTTGGTGGAAAAGTCTCCAACTTAGATGGTGATTAGGAGTCCTATTGAAGGAGGAGCTCTAGAACCTTCTGTGTAGGACTTTGAGTCTGTTTAGAACACATGTCTCTGCTCTTCCAGCCGTATGGGGCCTAGTCCATGAACAACTTGTGTTCGTGGACCTTGACGACCTCAGCTAATGGGCCTTGTCTACATGGGTCATCTTGAGTCTGCTATGAGTTCGGACCAGACAGGTCTGTATGTAACGCCCCCAAATTCAAGGTCAGGGGATTTGGTCGTCACTATGAAACCTCAATCAAAATAATATGTTAAATCAATAAATAACTTCCAGCAGAAGATATTTAGCATCTATGACCCCAAACTATTCCAAGATCTTTTAAGGTTACAGTTCTAGAAACAAGAATTCCAAATTCCACCAATAAATCTTTCTCTTTCTTTTGAAACTCTTTTCAATAATTCCAGTTCAATACTAACCCGCTAGTATAACTTCGAAATAAGTATACTAGGCCCAACTATAACATAACATAATTATAATATAATATAATATAAACAACTTTACATAACAGAACTCACACTAGTCCACAAACCCTGGACCAACCACCTTCCAAAAGCTTTTTCTTTGCTTCCTTGAATTACCCGGCTAAACAACACAAGTTAATCGTCACTGGAGGTTAAATTTGAAAATAGGCAAGTATGAGCGAAAGAAATGCTCAACAAGATCATTGTAATATATATATATGGTCATTTTGATATAAAACCGACATCTGCAATTGCGCAGATCATTTTAAAATCATAATTGTTGAAACAGAAAATTTATTAAAAATTGGATAATTATTTCTCACTATATTCAAAACCCTTTTGATATTTTTGAGTGATATGCTTCAGCAATACTTTGAATCTTGACGAGGATAAAACTCGTGAAACAGTGTTTATGGAAATATTGTAAACAACAATAACAAGAATGATTATGGATTGAATCATAAACTTTATTCAAAACCGAACTCTTGATAATAATACTCATGTTATTGTCATATCAGATTAGATATCAATATGAACTTTGATGCTCACAACATCCCATACTGAAGTCAACATCAATCATCTATACTAATACCACCTTTGATATTTAACAACATAAGTATCCTCATAAATCGGAAACTGAATCAAAACCACATTTTACCTTTTTATACAAAACCAACACTTGATAAACCATTCCTTATAAGATTATCAAAAACATTATAATAATTTAGATTGGAATCCTCGAACGACGGTGTGTTACCGCCGGTGATCAGCCACGGAGCAACACCGGTATGCCGAAGCATATCCAACTAAACAAAGGGGTACCCAAAGCACATATCGGCCTAGCAAGGTGATATATCCCGTATAACACATAGCTCACGCTGGACCACCGCCACGGCCTCTTACGCAACCATCCAATCTTAAAACATTTTATTGAAAGGGATCATAATACTCGACACCCTTATAAATTTTATACGCCCATTTACTTGGGCAGAAAACCCAAAACAACGTCATCTTTCTCAAAATCCAAAATATTAATAAATCCGATAGTTGGATAAGTAAAACAGTTACCTTTGGGAAACATTGGGATTTAGTAGTTAGTCACAAAACATTTATCTATTCAGTTACCTTTGGAAAACAGTGGGATTTAGTAGTTAGTCACAAAATAGTTAGTTACCTTTGGGAAACATTGGGATTTAGTAGTTAGTTACCTTTGGGAAACATTGGGAAACCCAAAACAGCGATATGTAAAACATTTATCTATTCAGAACTGAGAATAGGGAAAGCAAAACTTGCATAAGAAGATTTAAAATAAATAACACTTGAACAATAAGTGATGATAGGGATACTTACCTTTGGGATTTAGTAGTTAGTCACACTTGCACAGACGCATCTATTCTGACATTATGTCTCAAATATCACCGTCTTTCTTTTCAACACTTCACTGATATGCTGCTCTTGCGATTGCTAGAAGCCAGATATCCAATATCATTTCATCTCATTCTTTATCCAATGTCTTGACCTGATCAACTCGAATGATCCGCATCTATAATTAAAAGATACAACTTTAATCATCTAATCGATAATAACTCGACGAACTACGCGTCAAAATCCTATCGTCTACCAATACGATAGCCCACACATAAAGAAGACAGTCAAATACAAGACCATTGACCTACGTACACACGTAATTCATATAACACGTAAGTACATAATCCATGTATCACATAATTCATATCACGTATAATTCGGTTCGACAAAAGGTTCGACTCGGTACATTTAAAACTGAAATCGGGTCAAAATATGATTTTTCAGTCACTACGCGACTCAGAATCAATTTACAAAACAAGCGACCTTTCGAAACAAAAAGGTTTTGGGTCTCGAAAGTATTTTTATTGAAAACGTAATGTTTTTCTGAGTCTGTACGGGTTCGTTTCGTATTAAACGGACGAACGGTTCATTTATTATGAATAAAATAAGAATAAATCAATTAATAATAATATTAATTGATTTTTAAATACCAAAATATAAATTTTAAAATTTCAAAATAATTTTTAGGAGTTATTTGAATTAATTATAAATTATTTACATTTATTTAACTATTTATAAATAAAATTAATTGATTAAATGATTTAATCAATTAATTAAACTCATAAATAATTAACTAAAATAAATTATAAATAATTAAATAAAAACAAGTTTTTGAAAATAATAAAACAAAATAATTTTTGGAATTTAAAATAAATAACTAAATGATTTTTAAAATTTACAAATAATAAATAAATAATTTTGAAATTAAAAGAAATGAATTTTAGAAAATAAAATGAATTTTGATTTAAAAAGAAAACAAAAAAACAGAAACAAGTTTTGTATCCATGTCTTCTCCTTTACTGAATCAAAGGGCGGGGAAACGGGGAGGAGTTCAGCTGGAGTTCGCTAGGAAGAAGACCAGAGGCTCGCCGGTTTCTGGAAATTCCAGATTCCGGCCGAGTCCCGGTGAACTTCCGGTGACTCAACGACCCCTAATACCCTATTATTTTTCATGGTTTTTGACCTTAAATTCATCTTTATTACTACAGGAATACAACTCCATCGCCACCATCTTCATTCGATCCCAGGAAACCATTCCCCGACCAAAAACCGGTTGAACTCCGGCGACCACAAGCCAAAATCCCAACTCCTTCAAAACTAAACCAAAATCGATGATTTTGGTATCAAAACGACGCTAAATTCACACCCAAACTATTCATAATTTTACAAACATCAAAAAATCAATAACAAATCCAGAAATCTAAAACAAAAAATAAAAAAACCCAATAACTTGTCTATATTATTTCAGGACTAAAATAATTCAAGTAAACACATAAATCGACTCTCTAAATCAATTTAAAGCTGTCTCTAACCTCCAATTCAATCAACAATCAACAAGACTTAAAAAACAAATTCGAATCAATACTAAAAAAATGATTTTTCAGAATATCCAACCTCAATCAAAGATTTTGGTATGAATAGAAAGAGCTCGAATAGAGCTTTGATTCGGTTATTCAAGCTTCAAAAACAATCAATCACAGCTCCTTGAATCACTCGATTTGTGTTCAAGAACAGATTTCACCCCAAATTGCATTTTCCATTTTTCTGAATTTTTGGATAAATATGAATAACAAAATAAAAATTTCAGCTATTTATATTTCCTTAAATATTAATACCCCAAAATCATTAAAGGGTGTTTTATCCCCTAATTAACATAATTAGACCCAAAAATAATAATTATTGGGAATAATTTTAAAATTAATAAAATATAAAATTTATATCAAAATTCCCCGGAAATTGCGAATAATTCAAAAATGTAGAAATGTTGGGTATTTGAAATACGATTGATTTTATAAAAATAAAAACACGAATTTTATGGACTTTAACGTCCCGGTGGGGTCCCGGTCCGTTGATTTTTTTGAAAAACATAAACGATTCCTAAATTAACAAAAAACCGCGAAAACACATAAAATACAATCAAATGCACATAAAACGAGATAAAACAAGTACCTCGATAAAGACGCAAATAAACACGCACCCGAATTACGGATCGATTCATATAAATGCATATTAAACACGTAACAAATATCATATTGCATCATATCGGATCCGAAAATAGATTACTTAGCCGTTAAGTAACTATAAAAACAATACAATTTAATATCAGATTTAGATAATTATCAAAATTGGGCTTCTTATAAAACACTTTATACGAAGATAAGGTAATAATATCTCGTATTTCGATAATACGGGTTTTGTTGATTTATCAAAACGATTATCGTATCGAAAATTGTACGACGGGACGTGTATGGGTCAAACCGTAATCCGGATTGAAAAGTTAAAACACGAAAAATGTCCGAAATTACCAGATTGGGTTAGGAAGGAGTTTTCGGAAGATTGGGTTGTAAAAACGCAAAAACGGTTGAGGTTGGACGATTTCCGGCTTTATAAAATAATTTTGTAATTACTCAGAAAATAATTTATAAATCCATAAATCATTATAAATCATATAACAGTTCAAAAATTACCAGAAACATATCACAATTATCTATATTTTATCCTGGACACATAAAAATGAAAATACTCAAATAATATCATATATAAACAGCCAAATCATCAACTCCAATTACCAGATAATTCACTAAAATTCACATAAAATCACATAAACCATTCCAAATAATAATAATAATAATAATATCTGAAAATATAGGATATTACATTGTATAAGACTTTTTGAAGGGTTTCGAGCACATAAACGCAACGGAAACAAGTAAATAAAAACGTGAAAATCAAAACTTTCGAAACCCACCGCAGGATACATGCGAAAAATAGATATTTAATTCGTAGATCAGATTGTTTACCTTAAGAAACTTTACAAATTGGTTGACTAATGGAGATCCAAAACTTGTTTAATCACCACGCATCCCGCTCTCGCGATCTACGCTCTATTGGTATCCACACGAATGCTTGAACGTAAGGATTGAATGTGTACAAGCACAATATCATTTCTTCTTGCTCTCTCCATCTTATCTCTTGGTGGTTAGGGTTTTTCGTAAAAGTCTTCCATACAAAATCAGCCACACAAGAGATATTATATAGAGAGTATAATAAGAATTATAACTCTTAACTAATTAGGAGTTATTATTAATTCGAAATTCCTATTTGTATAATAATTAAGTCACACTTAATTATTTAATAAATGAATTTCATAATTAATATTAGTAAATTTGAATATCAATATTTATCTAATTAATTAATTCATACTTAATTAATATTATAAATAATTTAAATTCCCTTAATATAATTTAAATCCAATTTAAATTAAATAATCCTTCAAGCATTCTTAGTGTGTGACCCTATAGGTCATTATTACGTTGACAACGAATTTAAAATCTAATTTAAAATCGTAAACAATGAGCGACATCTAGTAATACATCATTGCTACCCAAGTAATAATAATTGAATCGGTGATCGATTAAACCTTTCATGAATACTGTACAATGTAATATAATCCCTTTATCCAAATATTATAGATTAAACTAGAGGCATGTAATGTGTCATCCTCATCATAGTTTAATCCAAGTTTCCTTGATCAATGAGTAGACTATCATATCAAATCAACATTTGAGCGTGGCCACGCATTTCATAGTCTAGCTCACATAAGAGGCCAATAATATCACTCCTAAAATAGGTTGGTTAAATCACATCTAGATCATTCATATTTCTCATATGATTCATAATATACCCAGTGTCCACTTTTATCATTACTCGGTCAAGGATAAATTTTAATGGAATTAATGTATATTAATTCTCGTATAGAAATATAATGACTTCAGGTCTAAGGACCATTACATCATTATCACTGTGAGAATTACTTATGACACAACAGACATGTAGAATCTCACATCGGGTGTGTCCAGCACCATGTACATATACATATGCCTGTGTCTTTGACTTTACTATCACTATACCTATGATCAATGAGATGTGATCATCAGTCAACAAACACACCAGTCTTAATGCATTATTATTGTCCCCTAATAATAATACTCGACCAGGGACCTTTAGGAATATTGATACTATTATCATAATCTCAATTCTAAGTCACGTATTAGAGATATAGAATTGCATATCATATTCCAAGGACATTTATTAATCTAAAATTTATATTGCATTAAATTAAGTATTAATAAATTATAAAAGGAATAATCGATAGAACATAAACATTAATAATCCAAATATCTTAAACTAAAACATCATAGTATTGTCTCTAGGGCACAAACACTAACTATCTCCCACTTTCACTAGAGCCAATCACCTATGTATCTAATACTCATGGAACTAGTATAACAATCGTGCTTCTGCTGCGACAAAGCCTTAGTTAGTGGCTCTGCAACACTATTATTACTATACACTTTACATTTATATCTCCTTGATCATTAATCTCATTAATAAGATAATATCGCTTAAGGACATGCCTAAACAGTCTCCTTGGCTGTTTCAAAAATATCAATATATTCGGCTTCCATATAATCATCATTGTTCTTGCTATGAGCTATTCAAGCTAACATCAATTATATTTAGACAAAACACAAACCAGGCATATACACATAATTATCCTTGTCTATCCATAAATTAGGTTAAGAAACTAGTATCAATGTAACCCTTTACAACTAGTTCCCTATCTTTTCCTTACACAAAAAATAAATTTTTAGTCCTCTTTAAGTACTTAAGAATATTCTTGACAATTATCCAGTGACCCTCACCTGGATTACACTGGTATTTGTTCGTCATGCTCAAAGCATACAAAATATCAGGATAAATATATATCATTGTACATATTATAAATCTAATTGCTGACGCATCTGAAACTTTCTCAAACGGCCCTTATCATCTAATGATTTAAGGGGCAATTATCTTTTGAGAACACTATCCCATGAGACATAGAAACATATCATTTCTTTATCTCTTGCATCATAAAATGATGTAATACTTTATCAATGTATGTACTCTGACTAGGTCGATTAATCTCTTTAATCTATCTCTATAGATCTTGATCCCTAATATATAGTTAGCATCGCCTAAGTTTTTCATCGAGAAACTAATTGTCAACCAAATCTTAACATCCTGTAGAGAAGGTATGTCATTCCATATCTGTTATATATCATCTATATATAATACTAGGAATGTCACATGGATTCCACTAACCTTCTAGCAAACACATGGTTCATCTTCGTTTTGAATAAATTCAAACTCTTTGACCGTTTTATCAAAATGAATATTCATTCTCCTTGAGGCTTGCTTCAATCTATGAATAGATAGAAGCAACTTACAAACTATCTTAGCAAACTTTGGATCAACAAAAACCCTCAGGTTGTATCATATATACATCCTCTTCAAGGCTCCCATATAAGAAAGCAATTTTGACATCCATTTTCCAAATCTCATAGTTAAAGTAAACATCTATTGCTAGCAAAATCCTGATGGAATTGACCATAGTAATCGGTGAAAATGTCTCATCATAGTCTATATCATGATTTTTTTGAAACCCTTTTGCCACTAGTCACGTCTTATAGGTCTTTACTTTACCATCCATGTCAGTTTTCTTCTTGAATATCCACTTGCACCCTATATGTTTTACCCCTTCGAATGGATCAACTAAAGTCAATACTTTATTTTGATATATGGATTCCATCTCGGATTTCATGGCCTCTAGCCATCTCTCGGAGTCTGAACTATTCATAGCATCTTGGTAGGTGAGAGGCTTATCATTATCCGTAAGCATCACATCACCATCTTGATTCAAAAGAAATTCATAATTTCTCCTGGGCTCATGGTGAATCCTACTAGATCTATGAATAACCTGTGTTTCTTGGACATAATTACTTTTAACATTTTGATGTACATCATGATCTTATTCCAACTTTGGTTCAATGTTATCATGTGGTTCTTGATCTTCATCGAGATGTATTATCCTTCCATTGATTTTCTTAGAAAGTAGTTCTCCCTCAAGAAATACAGCGGCCCGAGCAACAAACACTTTGTTCTCGGAAGGATCATAAAAACTATACCCTAGTCTCACTTAATTATCCCACAAAATAACATCTATCTAATTTTATTCCAAGCTTGTCAAAGGCTAAACATTTTACAAACGCTTCACGTCCCCAAATTTTCATAAATGACATGCTATGACATTTGTCACTCTATATCTCATACGGAGTATTTTGAACCGCTTTAGTTGGAACTTCATTAAGTGTATATGTAGTCGTTTCTAGAGCATAACCCTAGAAACTGAATGGAAGATCCGTTTGACTCATCATCGATCGCACTATGTCCAACAAGGTATGATTTCTCCTCTCAGAATATCTATTCCATTGAGGTGTTCCAGAAGGAGTAAGTTATGATACTCTATCACACTCCTTCAAGAAACTCTTAAAATTGAGGCTTAAGTATTCTCCTCCATGATTCGATCGTAGAACTTTTATATTTTCCTCTGTTTGCTTTTCTACTTCGACCTTATATTTTTTGAACACTTCCAAAGAATCAGATTTATTCTTCATTAGACATACATATCCATATCTACTAAAATCATCAGTAAACTTATGAAGTTGTATAAGCCACCCCTTGCCATCATACGCATTCGACCACATACATCATTATGTATAAGTCATAATCGTTCGATCACCTGATCAGGTAAAAGAAGCTTTAGTCATTTTGCCAATGCGATAAATTATGCATCTTCCGTATGATTCAAAATCAAACTTATCCAAGTATTCATCTATATGTAACTCAGAAATGCGCTTCTCATTAATATGGCTTAACGACAATGCTAGAGGTAATGTTTGATTTGAGTCAACTTAGTACATATAAATTGTTAACTAATTGTACAACATTATAAATCTTATCATTGAAATAGAATAAACAACTATTGTTTATTTAATTAAAATGAAAACCTTTCTTGTCCTGACAAGAAATTGACTTAATGTATCCGCTAAAGGCAGGCACATAATAACAATTTATCAAGTTCTCAATCTCGCCTTATGGGCAAAATTAGGTATCGAGTTCCTGCAACTAGAACAACAACTTTTGCTCCAATTCTAACCCTATACATGAAGCTTTACCATTGCTAGTCTTCTTCTTTAGATCTTCCAAATAAGCTCGACAATTGTACTTCTATTCATCCAGTTATTTCCATAGAAATGACAATCATCTCCTTTAGCAACACCACTATTAGGCTCAAAAGTCCTTTGGGATTGGACTTTGGTTTGGCAACGAATAAGATCAAATCTTCTCCTTGTCTGTCCACTTTCCTTTCCCATTTGCATTCCATGTGTACATCATCAATATGGACGTAATTCATGCCTTTACCGTGTTATTTTCAGCAGTTCTAAACATGCTTAACAACTCAGTGAGTGTTCTGTCTATCTCATTCCTTTTGTTCTTAACAAACTAAAAATATAAGTTGTTCAAAGATTGTTTGATCAAATCAAGCTAAGTCTCTAGACTATTCTTTAAACCCAAAATATCAAGGTACATATACCTATCATCTTTAGTAAGACGTGGTCCAACCAGATATCATTCTCCCATTAATGTAAAAGTATGGTGCCTTATTATTGTCAAATTTTTCTGACGAGCCTATCCTTCAAACATCCTTTGAAGGTTCTCAATCATATCATAAGCATCATTATGCTCTTGTTGCTTCTAAAGCTCAGCATTCATAATTACAAGCATGAGACATGAAACATCAGTTGCATAATCAATTTGCTTCTGGTAAGCATTTTGTTCAGCACATGTTTCATTCTCATCTAGAGGAAATACGGGAGGGGTTTGAGTGACATCCTTGAACCTGAGGACAATCCTCAACTTCCCATGTCAATTGAGGAAATTATTTCATGTCAGCTTTTCCTTCTCAAGGACTATTAAATAGAGTAGTTATTTGTGTTATTTGTCATTTGATATCTACAATATTAAAGTGCATAAAATGACTTAGTCTACAGATGATCATTAAATTATGTTCAAGTGATTATTCATATATATATATACATAATATATATCTCCCACTATTTTTATTAAATCAATAGCCCTAACTATTAATTCGGAAAGATTATCTTCTATATCCTTTCTAGTGAGCCAAGATCCAGATTTCACCATGCGTTAGGTCAACTTTGGTTTTTCTCCTAAAACATGATTATTTAGGTAGACAACATTTGTCAATTATATCAACTATATAACTCTTGGATAGCTTGGTGGAACAACATTTGTTCATATTTATCTAATAAATCTCGCCAAACACTATGCCTCCAAGTTCACAATCCTATTGTGGTAACTTAGTTAAGTTAAACCTAAAAGTCAAAAGCATCAATATACTTCAACACATCTCCCACGATAGATGGGAGTACTTCGCTTTGGCGAACCCACTCCTTATCGATCTAGGGTTAATGCATTAGACTTATTGGAAGACATCCGATCAACTTAATATTAACTTTAGGGTTTTGTTAATTTTAAAACGATCATGATCCCGTCATAAAGAGATTCCCAATTTTTTCTTGAATAAAATAATTCAATTCAATATTCTTCAGTGGTTTGATTTCCAGTTAGTGAGGGAGTCACAATGGTCTCGCTTAAAACCCACAACCTTACAAGTTCAAAGAACTCGCTTTTGACAAAATCGCCCCATGTCAGAAATAAAGAAATTTGGTATTTTATTCCGTGTTTCATAAACACGAGAATCTCATAATCGTTTGTTCATTTTAAAATCTTGAGTCGTTACAGATTTTATCTTGTTTAGCAAGCATGGCATGAGTGTCTTATCTAATACATACATCTTTAATCTAATTAAGCATGCATCTTTATAAACTACTCTACACATACATTCATCATATGAGCATATATATGTAAAGTGCGATAAATTAAACGTGATTGGTTATGACTTTATCCTATGTAACCTTTATCAAGCTAATGATAAAGATCTAGGTCAATCTAAGGTGGAAAATAAATACATGCTAACTATTACATGTCTTCTTCCTTGCGTTGCTTTCTTGGATGACCTCCATATGTGATTACCCTTCCTTGATCTTCATATCTTCATGTCTTCATGTACAGTACAAGAATGAAATATAAAACTAATCTAATTAACTTACAAGAAGAACTCGAGTTACATTCAAGATTTAATAATTACAAGATCGAACGACATGCAAGCCGTATTTAAAAAACCAAAACCATTAACCTAAGGTCATAAGCTATAACCATCCACCATGCTCAATTAATACATAAGAACATGTTAGAACACATAATATGATCTTAACATATCATACCCATCATGATCTAATCATAAAAACCAAATATGGAAAAAATCAGAAAATTCTTTGATAACAGTAAATCGCAGATTATAGGGCCTAAACGATGTCAAACGTCTTATAGATCAGTCACTGATAGATTTGCTATCATTTTCGTTCAGACGCTCGATTCCATATGAAATAGCGTATTCGTTTGTCGAAATCGGACACCAGACCCAGATTTCAGCAAATCCGCTACATCCGATTCAGAATCGTATCAAATACGATTCTTATAATAAGAACAAACACAAAATATGTATATATCAGTATATATACAGATTATATAATCATCATATGATTATACAACTCTCATGAATATCATATATTCAAAATATATACATACATACGCATATATAAACATAACATGTAAAACATATAAAATCGCATACATAACAGTCATGGAATATTGTATACATGTTATCATCACAAAAATGGTAAACACATAAACGAATTAAACACTTTTCGCGAGTAGCTCTAATGCCATTGAAGGCTTTCGAGCACATAAACGCAACGGAAACAAGTAAATAAAAACGTGAAAAATCAGAACTTTCGAAACCCACTGCAGGATCCATGCGAAAAATAGATATTTAATTCATAGATCAGATTGTTTACCTTAAGAAGCTTTATGAATTGGTTGACTAATGGAGATCCAAAGCTTGTTCAATCACCACGCATCCCGCTCTCGCGATCTACGCTCTATTGATATCCACACGAATGCTTGAACGCAAGGATTGAATGTGTACTACCACAATATCGTTTCTTCTTGCTCTCTCCATCTTCTCTCTTGGTGGCTAGGGTTTTTCGTAAAAGTCTTCCATACAAAATCAGCCACAAAAGAGAAATTATATAGAGAGTATAATAAGAATTATAACTTTTAACTAATTAGGAGTTATTATTAATTTGAAATTCCTATTTGTATAATAATTAAGTCACACTTAATTATTTAACAAATGAATTTCATAATTAATATTAGAAAATTTGAATATCAATATTTATCTAATTAATTAAGTCATACTTAATTAATATTATAAATAATTTGAATTACCTTAATATAATTTAAATCCAATTTAAATTAAATAATCCTTCAAGCATTCTTAGTGTGTGACCCTATAGGTTATTATTACGTTGGCAACGAATTTTAAATCTAATTTAAAATCGTAAACAATGAGCGGCATCTAGTAATACATCATTGCTACCCAAGTAATAATAATTAAATCGGTGATTGATTAAACCTTTCATGAATAATGTACAATGTAATATAATCCCTTTAGCCAAATATTATAGATTAAACTAGAGGCATGTAATGTGTCATCCTCATCATAGTTTAATCCAAGTTTCCTTGATCAATGAGTAGACTATCATATCAAATCAATATTTGAGCGTGGCCACACATTTCATAGTCTAGCTCACACAAGGGGCCAATAATATCACTCCTAAAATAGGAGGGTTAAATCCCATCTAGATCATTCATATTTCTCATACGATTCATAATATACCCAATGTCCACTTTTATCATTACTCGGTCAAGGATAACTTTTAATGGAATCAATGTATATTAATTCTCGTATAGAAATATAATGACTTCGAGTCTAAGGACCATTACATCATTATCACTGTGAGAATTACTTATGACACAACAGACATGTAGAATCTCACATCGGGTCTGTCCAGCAACTTGTACATATACATATGCCTGTGTCTTTGACTTTACTATCACTATACCTATGATCAATGAGATATGATCATCAGTCAACAAACACACCAGTCTTAATGCATTATTATTGTCCCCTAATAATAATACTCGAACAGGGACATTTAGGAATATTGATACTATTATCATAATCTCATTTCTAAGTCACGTACTTAGAGATATAGAATTGCATATCATATTCCAATGATATTTATTAATCTAATATTTATATCGCAGTAAATTAAGTATTAATAAATTATAAAGGGAATAATCGATAGAACATAAACATTAATAATCCAAATGTCTTAAACTAAAACATCATAGTGTTGTCTCTAGGGCACAAACACTAACACTTTTCGGACAAGAAGCCCAAGTGTAATTAACGCGATATTTAATGTATCTTTAGGATGTATTTTCTATCCATATCAATATAAATTCTATATCTCTAAGTACGTGACTTGGAAATGAGATTATGTAACCCGTATCGATATTACCAAATATCCCTAGTTAGGTATTATTATTAAGGGACAATAATAATGAAATCTCATTGATCATAGGTATGAAGATATTAAAGTCGAAAACACAAGCAGATATAAATATACATGGTACTGGATAGACGTAATGAAAGATTCTACATGTCTGTTGTGTCATAAATAATTCTCACAGTGATAATGATGTAGTGGTCCTTCGACTTGATATCATTATATTTCTACACGATGATTAATATACTTTTATTACATCAAAAGTTGCTTTTGAGCGAGTAATGATAAAAGTGGACTTCGGGTATATTAGGAATCGTGTGAGAAATATGAATGATCTAAAAAGGATTTAACCCTCCAAATTTTAGAGAGATATTATTGGCCTTTTATGTGAGCTAGATTATAAAATGCGTGACGCCGCGCTCAAATGTTAATTTGAAATGATAGTCTACTCATTGATCAAGAAACTTGGATTAAACCATGAAGAGGATGACACATTACATTCCTCGAGTTTAATCTATAATATTTGGTTAAAAAGATTATATCACATTGTACATTATTCACGAAAGGTTTAATGGATCACCGATTTAATTATTATTACTTGGGTAGCAATGATTTATTACTAGATGCCACTCATTATTTATGATTTTAAATTAGATTTAAAATTGTTTGCAACGTAATAATAACCTAAAGGGTCACACAAAGAATGATTGGAGGATTATTTAATTTAAATTCAGATTTAAATTAAATTTAAATAATTCAAATAATCTGTTATTTATTAAGTAAGAAAATAAAAAATTCGAATTTACTATTACATCCAAAATTGAGTTATTGGATGATTAAGTAAGACTTATAATTAATAATAAGTAGGATTTTCGGATTTATTAAAACTCTAAATTTGTTTAGGGTTGAAAGTCTTTTTCTCTTGCCAATATAATATTTTTTTAAAGTCTTAATTAGGGTTTGACGTTTTTATAGATAAAAACACAAACGTGGCAGTTTGAGAGAGAGAGAGAGAAAGAGAGAGAGAGAGAGAGAGAGAGAGAGAGAGAGAGAGAGAGAGAGAGAGGATTTACGAGTGCTAGTACACGCTCATCCTCCGTTCGATCATTCGTATGGATACCTTCAATGCGTAGATCATTTCGCGATGTGATACGTGGTGATTGTTGAAAGCTTGGACCTCCATTAGACAACAAAAACTCGTAAAGTTTCTTAAGGTAAATATCTTAACCACGAATTAAATGTCTTTTCGCATTAAACCTGCAATGGGTTTTGATTTTTCTGATTTTTAAAATTTTAAACTTTGTTTTCGCTGCGTTTTATGCCTCGAAAGCCGACAGTATCACGTACCCAAACGGTAAACACAGAATCGACACCACATCTCAATCATATGCTTCATTTTCGTTTGTTTCTCATGTCACGTACTCAAATACAAACACATAAACCTAAATTTTTGTTTTGTTTGCATGTCGGTCCAAAAATTGCACGGACTAGTTTTATTACAAAACCCCAATACAAAATGCAAAACTTAAAGAACATCTTCAATACTAGGAAGCCCTTAGCTATATTATTTACGGGATACATAACATAGATAATATATTAAAAACTGCACTCTAGTGTACCACGCCCCTTAGTAAAAAGATTTTGACAATCAGGATTCATTGACTGTATTTATTGAATCAAAATTCCAAAAATTATACCTATTTATTATTATATTATTATAAGCCAATTATATAATTATATTGGAGTAAGCCTTTACTCTTGTTTACAAACATTTAACTATTTTTCTAGTGAATCATTGTGCCCGTTTCAGAAATTTTAAAATAAGTAATTTATAATTTAAAAAGAATAAGTAACATCTAAGTGATAATTAGATAAATACTCATAAGTTATATAATTTTTTTGATAATTTTTTTATAAGCCATAATTTTTTTAACTTAAATGAACTAAAATAATAAATAATAAATATAATTATCTTAATTCATGACTTTTAAGTTAACTTAACATTTAAAAACATATATTTTAAAATCAAAGTTAATAAAAAATGAAAAATCAGAATAAGTCAAGAAAAAATACGTCGTTACTAATATTCAAATTTATCAGCTTGTAAGTTGTAAATTCGACTTATAAATCCTGTCGACAAACGGTCATGACATAAATATTTACGAGTTTATAGTCACTAAGAGCATCTCCAAGGGGATGCACCTGTTAGCAATAAAACCTACGTGACAGCTAAATTTCAAAAATATAGATGATATGTAGAAAAAGTACAACTCCAACGCAGTCACCTGTTAGGTATATTTTTAGATGCCGATAAACAAGCACGTTACATTTGTTGATTGATCACCATCATCTATATTCAGTTCACGTCATTTCCCTCTCAAAAAACTTTATCTCCAGCTTTATTTACCTCCAAAATGAAGAATTCTCACGCTTTAACCTAGGACATTTAGATATACATACTTATTCATCACACACATATATATTATTTTAATTTTATGTAATGTGAAGTGTGGAATTATTTTATAAAAATTTGTAACTTTTTTCATTGTTAACCAAATTTCATTAAATACTTATATAATAATTTTAGAATAAAATTCTATGGAGACCACTTTTTTATCGGAGACCTTGGAGATCACATATGTTCTGCAATTAAAACACTATAAAATATATTCTATAGTATGTTCTACTACTATCACTAATTCATTAAAATTATTGAAGATCATTTAAGTTTAATAAGTAGAATGTGTATGTTCTGCAAGCTGAACAAATGTTCTGCAAACTTAACATGTTTTGCAGAATAAAGTATTTTTGTAATGTTTAACATGCAATACATATATGATATTCAAGATTTTGAATAAAATAAAGTTCTTTGTAGAGCATGATTCACAAATATTATGTTTTGCAATGTTTTAATGCAATATTTAACTTGCAGAACACAAGTTGTCTCCAAGGTCACCAAAAAAAAGTGGTCTCCATAGAACTTAACCCAATAATTTTAATATATATTTTATAATTTTAAAATTGTTAATAAACTAATATAATAATAAAATTAGTTAAATATTTTATAATATATGGACAAAATATTTGTAACTAATTCTTCAGAAGTTTTTATTATAAGAATAATATCCTTAAATATGTATAATTAATTTAATATTTTAGTTTCACTTGTATTAACTAAAAAAATAATTAGTTGGTTATTAATAATTTTATTCACAACTATATATGTTAAAAATCATTTAATATAATTGTTGAAATTTAAAAATAAAAATAAAAATCTTTTCAAATATAGCTAATGGCATTTTAGCTAATAAATATAGCTAATAGCCTTGGAGCTGTGAGTAACTCCATGATAACTTCGGTGAGCGGGCGGCTCCGTCCGACGCCGTCCCTGGACCTTCTGGGTGTAAATGAGGTGTAACAGCTGGTTGGGTATCTGAAAAAGAACACCGGAAGGGGGGTTTGGCTCCCACGGCGCCTCCGGTGTAAGAATAAGAATAGGGTTTTGGAGAAGATGAAGATGTATTTATGTAATCGAAAGGTTGTTGTGTGTGTGTATGGATACGAGAGAGTGAGTGTGCAAAAGTGTGAATGTTTTTCTAACCCCCAAACCCTTCATCTTTGGGGGTATATATAGCCCAAAGGTAGGGTTTAGGGGTTGTTACCTTTAGATCAGGGCCATTGGATCTTGGGTGCAGAGGACGCTTGGCTTGGGTGGATTGCTTACACGTGTCCAGGGCAGGACCACCTTCAGAGTGTCCTAACGGCCTTCTGACACACGCCGTGTTTGTCTAGTATGTTGGTTGTTGATAGCTGTCATAGTCATGTGCCCATGTACCCTCCTTTGGCGGGTTGCGGAGTGTGCATGTGCTAACTGGGACCCCCTGGTGGTGACCTTGGCTCAGATCCGGATCCAGGTAGGCAGATGATCTAGGTCATGGGCCGGATCCTGGTAGGCAAGTGATCCAGGTCCCGGGCTAGAACCGGATTGGCAGATGACCCGTGTCATGGGTTGGCCCAGGCCTGGTCTCTCCACTTTATTATTCTGGGAGAGGGGGGTCTTGGTTTTTTGGTTGAGCCTGATACCCTTTAGATCCAGGTTGGATCCTAGCCGGGTCGCTTGTACCCTATCATTTACCCCCCACTCCCTTATGCAGATTTTCTGGATGAGGGAGTAGAGTACTTTCGGATAACTGCTGCTTTAGGAGAAAAATTTATGCTCCTGGTTGCCCCACAATCCGGATCTGGTGTAGTAGATGCCAATCCATATTAAGGTATAAGATTCGATGCTTTAGAAAAATTTCTACTCCCGGTTGCCCCCCAATCCGAATCTGGTGTAGTAGATGCCAATCCGGATTAAGGTATAAGAGTCGGGGCTTTAGAAAAATTTATGCTCCTGGTTTCCCCCCAATCCAGATCTGTAGTAGTAGATACCAATCTGGATTAAGGTAGAAGATTTGATGCTTTAGGAAAATTTATGCTCCTGGTTGCCCCCAATCCGGATCTGGTGTAGTAGATACCAATCCGGATTAAGGTATTTTGAAGTTGCTGCCTTAGAGAAAATTTTGTTCTCCGTAGATCACTGATCCGGGTTCGCTAGGGTCTGGGTAATGGTCCGAGATCCGGGTTGAGGGATCTGGGTTCTGAAAGAATTGGGAATTTGTAACGATTTTCGGCTTTTCCCCCCAATAATTTTGAATTTGGGCAGTTGTCCCCTTGAAAATCAGCCCCTAATGATGGTGGGGTTTAAATATGGTTTTAATTGTTTGTATATATATAATATATATATATATGTATGTTTTTCTTTTTTCCTTTTTGTAACTGTTTCCTGGACTAATCACACCCTGCCACCTGGAAGGGGCTCTTTAATTCACCTCGCCTATAAAAGGTCGTACCCCCTTTCTTTCTTGTTTTTCATTTCCACAAAAACTGAACAGTCAATTGTTGTTTCCCTTTTCTTTGCATTTCTCCACTGCTGTTCTCCGTGGTTCTCCGTTTGCTTTCGACTAACTTGTAAGCCTCTCTCTCCCCCCGTCTTTATAATTATTGTATTTCCCTTCGAGTCACTTTGGTTTTCACCGAATTGTAAATGCATCGATTTGTATTCTTCTTCGCGGATCAGTTTTTTTGTTGTGTTTTGCTTTTGATATGACTGTTTTTCACTATGCATGTTTAGATCTGAGTGTTTTTGGGCGTATTTGGTTTGTTTTTTGTTCGATTTTCTGGGGTTATTTGGGGGTTGTTTTTGGAGTTTTTGTTGTAAAATGAATGTATGTATATATGAAAAGCTTAGATTTTGCTGATTGATTCTTGAACTGTTTGTTTATGGGTGGGGGTTTTGACTCTGATCCGGGTAGGAGGTTCTGAACCCGAATCTAGGACGGTTTTTTGGGTAGAATTGCATGACTTGGGGTTTTCAAGCTGTTTTTGGTTTCTTAGGATCCGGATCAGGGTGTTTGGCATCGGGATCCGGGTCCGCGACTCTTTGATTTTTTGGCTTGTAATTAACATGATCCGGATCGTTGATGTTTTTCCGGGTTGGACTTGTATTGGTGGTCCGGATCATTAGGTTATGGTAAAACTAACATAACTTACTTGATCCACACCGCTTAGCCAAACAAATAAAATCTGTAGGGCCCAGGCTAACTGACCTTCATTTTATTAGGTATATGGTCCGGACCAAGAAGCGGGCTAGGAGAGACTTTAACTGCTACCCATCCTTTTCTGGAGACGATAGTGAGCCGGATTCTTCCGGAAGAGAACATATCCGGGGCGAGATGGTGAAGAAGGGGTCCGGATCCGTGGAAATAATTACAAGCTTCCGGTTCAAGAGGCTCCCGAAAAACTCGGTTTTATTCACCCCTGAGGGTCGTTGGGCCGATATCAAGTATCATTTTGTCAGAAAACCCATTGAGCTCGAGAATAGTATATATTATGGCCGGGTTAGGTACGAGAAACAGGAGGATGGCCATCCCGAGGTGTACGGTCAGAGGGCTTTGGAGGATGCCTTTATAGGTTTCCTGATTTCCCGGGATCACTATTAGCTAAAGGAATTCTATGCGGAGGCTGATACGGCTGACATGGATACAGCGATCCAGGCCATGTTCCAGTTAACCCCCGATATTGCTTGGAGATGGCCGAGTCCCCATGAGAGGTTTTATCACCGTCCATCTGATAGTTTCGTTCCGGTTTGGCTAGAGCATCTGAGGTCCGGGTGGAGTCCCCATTACCATATGTTCATTAAGCATCTCTGTAAGCATATATATAAGATTTCCCCAATGCAAATCACCCCGAACGGTATCAAATCCATGACCTGGTTTATAGCATGTTGTAACAAGTCCGGGCTCTTGCCAACCTTTAAACTTTTCCACCAAATCTTTTACCTCTCAAAATCCAGCCATAAGCCCTTTTATGAACTTAGATTTCGTGCTTCCGAGTGTGGTTACGGCCCGGGTATAGCCAAGCCAGTTATGCATCAGACTTCCCTGAAGCACTGGAATGGGGAGTTGATAATGTTAAAGGGTTTTGACCTGGCATACCTGCCTTACTTCACCTTGGGAGGTGTCCAGACAAAGTTCAAACCCGCGATCTTGGAAGGGGAAGCAGTGAACCAGATTAAGAAGTTCTGTGATTGCCTCGGGTTTCAGCTGACCCGGGACACCTTTATGAATCACAAGTTGCTGTTCCAACTCGGATGTAAGTTCCTTGCCGATCCGGGCTTTTCCTTTCCTGTCGACCCAGATTTTAGTCTTATTTGATTTAATTTAAGTCATTTAGATAAAATGATTGCCTTTGATCCGGATCTCTTGCTTTGCTTGTTGATCCGGATCACGGCCTTATTTTCTGTCCCGTAATCCGGGTTTACTGCTTTGCATGTTGATCCGGATCTTGTCATTTTATGCCTCGTAATCCATTTACAAAAACTGATTGCCTTTGATCCGGATCTCTTGCTTTGCTTATTGATCCGGATCACGACCTTATTTGTTGTCCCTTGATCCTGGTTTACTGCTTTACTTGTGGATCCGGATCTTGTCCTTATATGCTCTCTATAGATTTTACTGAAAAATGCTGCTAATTGGTCCGGGTCCCTGTAGTATTTGTTTTCCAGTTTTGCCTGCTTAGTCCAGTAGATTTATTCTTTCTATCCTGACAGTTCTTTTTTCCTCTATTATAGGTTTGCCGCATTATAATCCTTCATTCAGGGTGATAATGTCTTCTTCAGCTTATGCAGCAGCTTTCGACTCTCTGGGCCTGGCCTACAAGACAACCAAGGGGGCTCCTGGGACCGGATCCGGATCTGCAGATGCTGAGGGGGAGCCAAATCTTCTGCCCCCCGGAATGTGTCTGATATGACCAATGTGCCCTTGACCAATGATCCGGATGTCGAGGAGATTTCTGAAGAGGACCCTCCTTCAAAGAAGAGGAAGTCGGCCCCGGGTAAGCCTCCCCGTGGCAAAGCTGTTGTCGCTGACCGGGTCATCTGTGACTCGAAAGGGAAGGGTCCGGATGGGGGTGCTGTAAAGATAGGGACCAAGACTTTGGTCGATCTAGCCAGGTTTATGTCTAGCATCACCTTTGAAGAAGACTGGGAGGAAGTTGAAGGATACAACATGGCTGCTTCCTTGAAGAGGGTAACTGGACAGTGGGGGCAGGTAATTAAATTTCCATGGTTTTAGTTCCGGTTTGTGCCCCCCAATTTATTCGGTACTTAGTTTCTTTTTTGTGTTTTTCAGCTCGGGAGTGCCATTTCCATCTGTTCGGACGTTGCCTTCACAGAGATCCGGGAGGCCAACAACCGGACTAGGGCTGAGAAGTTGCGGGCTGACAACTTGAAGGATGAGCTGGACGAGGCTCGGGAGGGCTTCCGGACGGTGGAATCCGGCTTGAACGAGAAGCTGAAGGAGGCAAAGGACCGGGCTGAGGGTCTTGCCAAGGAGGTGGAAAGGCTGAAGGCCGAGCTTGCTTCTAAGGAGGATTTGAACAAGGAAGCCATAATTGCTGAGTTAAAGGCCAGTGATGTGTATGACTTTGACGTTGCCCAAGCCGGGGTGCCCGAGGTCTGCAGATCCTGGGTTGTTGCTGAACGTCATATCAAAACCGATCCTCTTGCTTCCTGGGAAAGCTTTATCCAAGAATTCATGGCGGCCAAGACAGCTGTTGAACAGGGTAAGGGGGAACCGGAACCTTATGACGGCCCCATCCCCAGCTTCCTGTAGATACGGTGCAGCTTTGTTAAGCTTTTCGGGCCTTGCCCATGTAATTCTCTTCTCTTAGGATTTCTGATTTTCGTATTTGAATTTGGACTATTTGTAATGTTTGGATTTATTCCGGATTGATGGCAATCCGGATTCTGCTTTTAATTTTACTTCCATTGCCTTTTTCTTTCAACTGCAAAAACTATTTGCTCATCTTCCGGTAGTTTTTGGTTTTATGAGCAATCCGGATCCTAGCTCTATTACACAAATGATCCTGATCCAAGCTGCGGCTATGGCCCCCAACCCGGATTGGGTTTATAGACGGGTTGTTCCGGGTATGAAGCTTTCAATTCGGGTATGATACCACCCTGGATTGATGTTTGCTTATTTGCTTTATGTACTTGGAGGATAATCTGAGTACATAATGGTTGTTTTCAACCCGGATTCCAATGCTTATCTGGGTTGATTTTTTGCTGTTGGATTTGCTTTTCAATCCGGGTATGATACCATATCCGGATTGATGATTGCTCTATTTACTTAGAAATTTTCTAAGCAATTAGTGGTTGCTCTTGTTTTTTGCTTCCGACCCGGTTATAAATACCCGGATTGTTTTGTGCTTTCTTTACTAGTAACTTAAAAGGAATACCTTTCTAAGAAGGGGAAATTCTTTTCATTGCTTTGAAATTTTCTTCATACAAAATATAGGATCATAGATTGGTTGCTTTCCATAGGCTACAAATTTTTGTTACTTTTGGTTGCTTCTTGTACTGGTAAAATTTTCTGAGCCTGAGTCCGTGCCAAGTATTTGGGATCTCAGATTTATCCATGTTCATGAGCTTGTATGTTCCTGGCCTTAGAACTTCCTTGACTTTATATGGGCCTTCCCACCTTGGCATCAGCTTTCCAGTGTTGGTGGGATCTGAAGCTTCCGTATCTCGAAGGACCAAGTCTCCAACTTGAAAGTTTTTGACCCGGGACTTCTTGCTAAAGTGCTCTTTGGTTTTCTCCTTATACTTTTCCATTCTTGCCACCGCCTGGTCTTGGACTTCATCAATTAGCTCAATATTTGTTCTGAGCCCTTCCTCATTCGCTATCTCATCAAAATTGATTGCTCGATGGGAGGGGGATCCCACTTCAATTGGTAGTATAGCTTCAGTTCCATAAGCCAGTTTGAAGGGGGTTTCTCCTGTGCTTGTTCGGGGGCTTGTTCGGTATGCCCAGAGAACATTAGGCAACTCTTCTGGCCATTTGGTTTTGCTTTCCCTGAGCCTCTTCTCGATTCCCCGGAGTAGTATTCGATTGGTTACTTCAACTTGGCCATTCCCTTGAGGGTAGGCTACAGATGACTTCTTGTGCCGGATACCCCGTTCATGAAGGTAGGATTCAAATTCTGACCCAACGAATTGTGGCCCATTATCTGAGACCAGTACTCTCGGGATCCCGAACCTCATCAAATTATTGTCCATGAATTTGGTGCAATCTTGTTGGTATATTGTTCTCATGGCCTTTGCTTCTACGCATTTTGTCATATAATCAATTGAGACTAGCAAGTATCTGAGGTCTCCTTTGGCCCTGGGGATGGGTCACATGATATCAATGCCCCATACAGCAAAGGGGATTGGTGATAAGACTGAGGAGGGTAGGACTGGGCTCATCCGGGTGACATTGCTGAATAGTTGACATTCCTTGCATTTTTTCACAAAGTCTATTGCATCCTGGTGAATTGTTGGCCAGTAGTACCCTTGTCTTATGATCTTGTGAGCTAGGGCCTTTGCGGACATATGATCCCCGCATATACCTTCATGAACTTCCATCAGACAGTACTGTGCCTCCCCCGGGCCAATACACTTTAGGATTGGGGATGAGAAGGTCAGGCGGTAGAGTATGCCCTCTTCAATGAAGAATTTTGATGCCTTGGCTTTTAACCTTTAAGCCTTCCCTTTGTCTTCCGGGAGCTCTCCCTTCTCCAAGTAGTTGATGAATGGGGTCATCCAATTCGGACTGTTGTCTATTTCCAGGACCTCTTCAGACTCTATGCTTGGTTTCTGTAATTCTTCAAAGTAGACGGAGCAATCCAGGTCTGATGAATTTTGAACAAGTTTAGATAGTGTGTCAGCTTCTGAATTCTGCTCTCTGCAGATTTGAATGACTTGTATTTTTGGTATCAAGGCAAGGTAGCTTTAGACCAGAGCCTAGTACTTGGCTATAACTGGATCCTTGGCTATGTACTCACTGTTTCTTTGCTTTACCATGATCTGCGAGTCGCTGTAGATTTTGAGATCCTGGATCCTGAGGGTTTTTGCTAGTTTCAATCCTGCAATCAGGGCCTCGTACTCTGCCTGGTTGTTTGGTGCTGAAAAGCCAAAGGAGATGGCTGTTTAAATTATGAACCCTTCTGGGCTCTTTAGGATGAGCTCGGCTCCTGATCTTTCATTTGTTGAAGAACCATCAACTTTGAGAGCCCAGGCTCCTATGTCTTAATCAATATTTGTCTCAGGGTCAATGCTCATCGGCATATGCTCTTCTTCCGGGAAATTGCATTCTATGATGAAATCGGCTAGAGCCTGGGCTTTGATTGTTGTTCTTGGAATGAAACTCAAATTTGAAAGGAATATGTCCTAAGTCCAATCATGTATTAGGATTTAGGAATAACTTCCTGTGTAATCTGTTTTGATTTCATTGATATTAATAAAAGACTTGTTTTATTTTTATTACGGGCTCTATCTATTTAAGTGTTTAAATAAGATATACCATAGTTTAGAGTAAAGCTTTTTATGGATTATGATGAGATCATAATAGTGAGACCTAAAAAGATGATAACTCTAAACTTAAATAGTTCCTGGTCATAGGATTACTAACTGGTAATTAATAATCCGCAGAGATCGGTACATACTATGCTTACTTCATTATGAAGGATGTCTGTTCTCATAGACATTTGTGTGGTGACACTATAGCTAGTATGTAGGTGCTTATTATGGAATAAGTTCATTGAACATGACTCGCACAGCTGAACAACTGATGGAGTTCACTCACGTGTCAGCAGTTGTTCACATAGTGATAGTTGTACAAGTATCCTTAGACTTGAGGTCATCATAGTCATCTTGTGTACACTGAACTATGCTTTGGTTTAGTTCTTAGTCTCCAGGGACAATTATTAGGGCTCTACTGGGTATAGGAATTTGTACACGAAGATAGTGTATGATCAATAAAGGATCTACCCCTTCCAGTGAAGGAAGCGAATGTTCAAGGCTGATCCACTTATGCTAGTTCAGGAATCTCTGGCCAGAGTAAATGAAATTAGAAAGGAGTTTCTAATTTGCATAGAACTACGCATAGTAAATGGTAAGCAAGTGATTGAATTAGATAGGCTTGACACGAGATCCATGCCTTGTATTTAATCGGGACATTGTAGGGTAGAAGGAGTTTATTGTACGGTAACTATTCACTGACAGGTTCTTGGTATTCTAAGCAGTGAATTCATATTATCCGGATAGTCGCGATATGTTGAGAAGCATCACTCACGATGTAGAATAAATATGATTAATTAATTAATCATATTTAATAAATTAAAAAATTTATTTAAATAATGATAAAATAGTTTTATTATTATTTATTTCTACTACCGGCTTAATATTGAACCTACAGGGTCACATCATAAAAAGAGAATAATCTAATGATGGAGGAATTAATTAATAATGGCTAATAATTATTTATTTGTGAAATAAATAATTAATTGGCAAATTTAATAATTGATTAAATGAGATTTAATTGATTATAAAATAATTAAGAAAAGTTCTTAATATTATTAATTAAAGGATTTAATTTTTGGAAATTAAATCAAGAGAGAGAATTATTTCTAAAGTGTTTAGAAAAAGGATTAATGATTAAAAGGTGTTTTAATTATTAATGAGAATAATAAATGGGATAATAATAATAATATTTATGGGAAAATTTCAGCTGAAAATTTTGCCTATAAATACACTATTATAGACCCTATTTTATTCCAACCCACACAAAACCCAAAAAGTTTGGAAAACCCAATTCTCTCCACCTCCTTCCTCCTCCTTAACATCATTTTCTTGGTGGATACCGGTGGAGTGCTTCACACTTGAGGAGCAACTGCTAAGGATCTCTGATCGTTGTCTCCGAATTATTTTTAAAGGTTAGATTCGATCCCTCGAATTTTTATTCACGATTTATATGCTTTTATTTAGATTTTGTATGTGTAAAAGTGTTTTGCCTTGCCCCGCTGCGTTTAAAATCCAACAATGGTATCAGAGCATAGGTTGTATGCATATAGATCCGTGGTCAAAATTTCAGAATTTTATGTACTTGTATGAATTAATTATGATTTTTACAAGTTATATCATGGATTAATTTTGTCTGATGAGAAATCGTTTCTCAGAATAATTTTTAATGTTGATCTGGGTTCTACAAGTGTTGTAGATCGTCTGGGTATTTTTTTCATAATTTTATGATGTATAGATTTTTATTATGAATTTTTGAAGATCTTGCAATTAAATTCGTAAATAAATAAATAAATATATGTGTATATAGTATATATATATATGTTTGTATTGCTGCTGTAAAAGAAAACCATCTGTACTGCTGTGCTTGTCGCTTGTCTGCTACATCTGTTGTGCACAGAAAGAGAAGACTAACAGGCTCGTTTTCCGAGAAGAAAAAGACGGCTGCTGAAAGAAAAAAAATAAAAATAAAATATAGGGGTGTAACGCATTCCGGGAATGCGTTACACACCTGTGGCGCATTCACGGAATGCGTTACACCCTTTAATGGCTTAAAAGGGGTGTAACGCATCACCGGAATGCGTTACAGGTCCTGTAACGCGTTCCTGTAATGCGTTACAGCCCTTCTGTTGATTTTAAAATTGATTTTTTGGGAGTTTCGTAACTCCGTTTTGGGCGTGCAATATACCGTTGGATTCGTTTTTCCGAGACGGATCTAATAGAGTGATCAATTTTAGTTTATATAAAAGTTTTGAACTGTTTATATTTCCATGAAGTGTTTTAAAGCTGTTTTTGACTGTTTTAATTGCTTTTAAATGCTTCATGTGATACATAGAGATGTATATTGCTTAGAACAATGTGCTAGATGATGTAACATGCCTACCTTGATGTTTATTCATGTTGATATATGTGATATATGCTTAGTTTATCATGCGATGATAGATTTAGGTGAACTTGAATGAACATAAGGCGTTTGTTAGACAACTAGTATAGTGAAATTGTTTCATAACCTTAATAACAATATTATGAATACAATCATGAGATTCTTGTGTTTATGAAACACATAATTGAATATGAATTTTCGATATGAGAGAAAGGATGATTCTGTCAACAACAGATTTCTATCTGTAAGAAAGGGTTATTAAGTGACGCCTCTTGACAATGCTCCACCCGATCTGGGAATCGTCTGATTGTTGATTATTGATTTGAAATATTTAATTTAAAAGGAAGAATCTCTTTATAATATGATTATGATTGTAACGTAATATAATCCCTCTAAAATTAAATAATATCAAGTAGTAATTGGCCAATGATACAACGGGCTTGTGTCGGTCATAGCCTTCCAACATGGTAGAAAGTAGTTCTTATTTTTGAATCATTGTCGGTTCGTGCTACAACCGAGGGCTTTGATTTCGAAATAAGAAATACTTGTCTATTACATAGAGATGTGTACATTAAATAAGAATCTAAAGGTCGGTACGTGCTACAGCCGTGGGCCTTTGGGGACTGATTCAACTGTACGGAATGTTGGGTTAGACTTGACTTAGAATATTGAGTTTGTCGTGCTACAGCCGAGACTCAATTATTCAAGAGGCTAAAGTTTGATTAGGGAATAACATGAGATATAATTGACAAGAGTTGTCTGCCTATTCAACATTACATGGCGGTTCGTGCTACAGCCGGGGTCGTGTAATGGAATGTAGGATCCCTATTCCCACTAGCATTATGAATGCTTAATTTTTCACGTAGGGGGTTGAATAAATTAGATAAACTAGTGGGAGCCACTTATGAATAAAGACCCGATTCATATAGTGTTTTGAAATGAAATCGAATATTTGCTAAGTGTTGTTATGTGTTTATCATTTACAGATTTACTTTGTACGTTATGTCTTCTGCACTATCCCTTAGGAGCATACTAGATGCTCACAAATTGAATGGTCCTAATTATGCTGACTGGCTTCGAAACTTGAGAATTGTTCTCAGGATTGAGAAGCTAGAATACGTGATTGACTCACCTAAGCCTACTGAACCTGCTAGTGATGCACATAATGATGAACATGTTGTGTATCGTAAGTGGATAGATGATGTAAACGTTGCTCAATGCATCATGCTAGCTTCTATGAACATTGAGCTACAAAAGCAATATGAGCATATGGATGCTCTCACTATCCTCATGCATCTACAAGAGTTGTATGATGTGGCGGGGAGGACAGCTCGATATGAGATATCGAAGGAGTTGTTCGGTTGTAGGATGTCTGAGGGATCATCTGTGAATGACCATGTACTTAAGATGATCAATTTGATTGAACGTCTTGGACAACTTGGTTTTACCATGGATGGGGAGCTGAGCCAAGACTTGGTCTTGCAATCGCTTCCGAGTTCGTTCTCGCAGTTTGTTGTGAACTTTCACATGAATAAGTTGGATGTCAGCCTGCCTGAACTCCACAACATGTTGAAGACTGCGGAATCGAATTTTCCCCCTAAGAAGAGTTCTTTTCTTCTAATTGGTGAAGGTTCCAATCCTAAGAAAAGGAAGAGGAACCCTTCCAAGAAGAAGAAAGTAGGTGAGAAAATGGCGGTTCCACCAAAAGCTGAAGACCCCAAGAGCAAAGTTGTTTGCTTTCACTATAACAAGGTGGGGCACTGGAAGAGGAACTGCAAGGTTTACCTTGCAGAATTGAAGAAGAAGAAGGGTAGTGAGACTACCGCTTCTGATTCAGGTATGTTCATGATAGAAATGAATATGTCATTAAATCAAATTTCTACTTGGGTATTAGATACCGCCTGTGGTTTTCAAATCTGCAATTTGTTGCAGGGACCAAGGAGAAGTAGGACTCTTGAAGAAGAGGAGGTGATTCTACTGATGGAAATGGAGCAAGAGTTGCTGCTGAAGATGTAGAATCATTTCATTTACATATGCCTACGGGCAAGACTATTGTTTGAAATAATTGTTATTTTGTTCCCTCAATTGTGAGGAATATTATTCCCATGTTAGACTTGGCTGGATTTTCATTTATTATTGAGAATAATGAATGTTCTATTCTTAGAGATAATATTCTTTATGGACATGGTACTTTAAATAATGGTCTGTATATATGTGACATAATTTACTTCAGATTGAACAAACTAATAAAAGAAAAGGGATGATGAAAATCTCACTTTATAGTGGCACTGCAGTCTCCATTTAGTGGACATGGAGAGAGGGCTGCAGATTTGCTAGGAATGGTACACACAAATGTATGTGGACCAATGTCTACGCAAGCCATGGGTGGATTTTCATACTTCATTACTTTCATAGATGATAGATCTGGATTCGGATATGTGTTTGATGAAACACAAGTCTGAGGCCTTTGAAAGGTTCAAAGAATATAAGTATGAAGTGGAGAAACAAATCAAACATAGTATTATAATTCTTCGATTAGATCGAGATGGTGAATAGTTTAATGGAGTGTTTCTAGATTATCTCAAAGTAAATGGTATAGTCTCCCAGTGGACTCCTCCAGATTAGTATCAGAAAGGAGAAATCGAACTTTGTTAGACATAGTTCGGTCCATGATGAGCTATGCAAATCTTCTAGTATTCCTATGGGGTTATGTATTGGAAACCTCAGCATATTTACTGAATAAGGTGCCTTCCAAAATCTGTTCCTCAAACTTCGTATGAGATATGGAAAGAAAGGAAACCGAGTCTTAAACACGTTAAGATTTGGGGATGTCCAGCTTATGTCAAGTAAGTTGACCCAGATAAGCTGGAATATCGATCCGTAAAATGTAGTTTTGTGGGATATCCTGAAGAGACTTTAGGGTATTACTTTTGCACCGATCATCGGGTGTTTGTCTCCAGACATGCTACCTTCTTGGAAAATGAGTTTATCCTTGAAGGAAACAGTGGGAGCAAAATTGAACTTGATGAAGTTCAAGAAGCACAAACTACTACGGATCAAGTGGAAACACCTGTTCTGACTGAACAACCTTTTATGGAATAGCCCATTCATAGATCAGGGAGAGTGTCTCGCCAACCTGAGAGGTATTATGGTCTTTTCATTGAGAATGACAATGAGTTGTCGATCATTGATGATGACGACCCTGTGACCTATAATGAGGCTATGAGTAGTGTTGACTCAGAGAAATGGCATAGTGCCATGAAATCCGGAAAGAAATTTATGTATACTGGATACAAAAGAATGATTAGAGCAGATGGCCAGGTGGAGACCTTTAAGGCCAGGCTTGTGGCAAAAGAATTCAAACAAAGGCAATGGATTGACTTTGATGAAACCTTTTACCTGTAGCCCTGTTAAAATCAGTTCGGATTTTGCTTGCGAATGCTGCTTACTACGACTATGAGATCTGGCAATTAGCCAGATGGTTTTCTTTCCAAGAGAAATGAAAACCTAGTGTGTAAGCTGCTGCGAACCATATATGGTTTAAAGCAGGCTTCTCGAAAGATGGAACATTCATTTTGATGAGACAATCAAAGAGTTTGATTTTATCAAAAACGAAGATGAACCATGCGTCTATAAAAGGGTTAGTGGGAGCGCGGTAACATTTCTTGTATTATATTAAATTAGAGTTGACACACATAACAACATAGCAGACCCACTCACAAAGCTACTTTATGAAAGTCACTTTGATCGTCATAAAGACAAGATGGGTATTAGATACCAGAGTGATTGGCTTTAGTACAAGTGGGAGATTGAAAGGAATATGTCCTAAGTCCAATCATGTATTAGGATTTAGGAATAACTTCCTGTGTAATCTGTTTTGATTTCATTGATATTAATAAAAGACTTGTTTTATTTTTATTACGGGCTCTATCTATTTAAGTGTTTAAATAAGATATACCATAGTTTAGAGTAAAGCTTTTTATGGATTATGATGAGATCATAATAGTGAGACCTAAAAAGATGATAACTCTAAACTTAAATAGTTCCTGGTCGTAGGATTACTAACTGGTAATTAATAATCCACAGAGATCGGTACATACTATGCTTGCTTCATTATAAAGGATGTCTGTTCTCATAGACATTTGTGTGGTGACACTATAGCTAGTATGTAGGTGCTTATTATGGAATAAGTTCCCTGAACATGACTCGCACAGCTGAACAACTGATGGAGTTCACTCACGTGTCAGCAGTTGTTCACATAGTGATAGTTGTACAAGTATCCTTAGACTTGAGATCATCATAGTCATCTTGTGTACACTGAACTATGCTTTGGTTTAGTTCTTAGTCTCCAGGGACAATTATTAGGGCTCTACTGGGTATAGGAATTTGTACACGAAGATAGTGTATGATCAATAAAGGATCTACCCCTTCCAGTGAAGGAAGCGAATGTTCAAGGCTGATCCACTTATGCTAGTTCAGGAATCTCTGGCCAGAGTAAATGAAATTAGAAAGGAGTTTCTAATTTGCATAGAACTACGCATAGTAAATGGTAAGCAAGTGATTGAATTAGATAGGCTTGAAACGAGATCCATGCCTTGTATTTAATCGGGACATTGTAGGGTAGAAGGAGTTTATTGTACGGTAACTATTCACTAACAGGTTCTTGGTATTCTAAGCAGTGAATTCATATTATCCGGATAGTCGCGATATGTTGAGAAGCATCACTCACGATGTAGAATAAATATGATTAATTAATTAATCATATTTAATAAATTAGAAAATTTATTTAAATAATGATAAAATAGTTTTATTATTATTTATTTCTACTACCGGCTTAATATTGAACCTACAGGGTCACACCATAAAAAGAGAATGATCTAATGGTGGAGGAATTAATTAATAATGGCTAATAATTATTTATTTGTGAAATAAATAATTAATTGGAAAATTTAATAATTGATTAAATGAGATTTAATTGATTATAAAATAATTAAGAAAAGTTCTTAATATTATTAATTAAAGGATTTAATTTTTGGAAATTAAATCAAGAGAGAGAATTATTTCTAAAGTGTTTAGAAAAAGGATTAATGATTAAAAGGTGTTTTAATTATTAATGAGAATAATAAATGGGATAATAATAATAATATTTATGGGAAAATTTCAGCTGAAAATTTTGCCTATAAATACACTATTATAGACCCTATTTTATTCCAACCCACACAAAACCCAAAAAGTTTGGAAAACCCAATTCTCTCCACCTCCTTCCTCCTCCTTAACATCGTTTTCTTGGTGGATACCGGTGGAGTGCTTCACACTTGAGGAACAACTGCTAAGGATCTCTGATCGTTGTCTCCGAATTATTTTTAAAGGTTAGATTCGATCCCTCGAATTTTTATTCATGATTTATATGCTTTTATTTGAATTTTGTATGTGTAAAAGTGTTTTGCCATGACCCCGCTGCGTTAAAAATCCAACAAAATTGAATTGACTCAGCTCAACTGCCCAATTTACCAACCTTCCTGAGATATCTGGCTTGTGTATTATCTTCCTTAAGGGTTGGTTAGTTACCACCCGTATTTCCCTTTCCTGGAAGTAGTGCCTGAGCTTCCTGGATGCTGTAACCAAGGCAAAAGCAAACTTTTCTAGCCTTGGGTATCGGGTCTCCGCATCTTTTAGTACTTGGCTCACGTAATAAACTGGTTGTTTGTCATTCTCTTCTCTGATCAAGGCTACTTCAACTTCCAGGGCCCCTGCTGATAGGTAAAGGGATAGGGGCTCCCCGGGTTGGGCTTTGGTTAACACAGAGGGTTGAGAAAGGTACCTTTTGATTTCTTCAAATGCGCTTTGGTATTCTGGGCTCCAATTAACTTCTCTCTTGCTGGTTGCTCCTTTTAACAGGTCAAAGAAGGGCAGGCATCACTCAGCTAACTTTGAGATGAATCTTCTGAATGCAGCCAGTGACCCCGCTAGCTTCTGCACATCTTTTTGTGTTCTGGGAGGTTTCATCTCCTGGATTGCCTTTATCTTTTCTGGGTTGGCTTCAATTCCCCGGTTGCTTATCATGAATCCAAGAAATTTTCCTGCCCCTACTCTGAATGTGTACTTTTCTGGATTGAGCCTGAATGAGTATTTTCCCAAGTTGTCGAATCATTCTCTCAGATCTCCTATGTGCCCGGGGATGCTTGTAGACTTTGCAATCATTTTGTCGACATAGGATTCCAGGTTCCTTCCAATCTGGTCTTTGAAGATTTTATTCATTGCTCTCTGGTAGGTTGTTCCCGTATTAGTCAATCCGAAAGGCAGCATCACATAGACATAGACCGCCCTGTGGGTGATGAAGGCTGTCTTTAGGATATCCTTGGGATTCATCTTGATCTGGTTGTACCCCGAGTAGGCGTCCATGAAACTCAGCATTATGTGCCCGGACGTTGCGTCGATCAATTGATCAATATTTGGCAAGGGGTAGGGGTCTTTGGGGCATGCACTGTTCAGGTCTGTGTAGTCAATACATATTCTCCATTTCCCGTTTTCTTTTTTCACCATCACAACATTTGACTTCGCATATTATCCCAGCTTTGAGTAGTTTCTCAATTTCTTCACTTATTGCTTTCTACCTCTCTGGAGCAAAATTTTTTCTCTTTTGTTTGACTAGTTTCCTCTCTGGGTTGACGTCCAAGCTGTGCATTTCTATGGATTCATCCATCCCGGGAATGTCTCTTGGGGTCCAAGAAAATATATCATAGTACCCTTTGAGTAGGGATACCAGTTCTTTTCTGAAATTAGCCTCGAGCCCGGATCCTATCTTTACCTTCTTAGAAGGATCGCTTGCATTGATCAGAATTGTTTCCATTTTTACAGCAGCCTCTATCTTAGATTGATCCATATTTGATACCAACTGCTGGATCCAGGCCTCTTTATTCTTCTTCATATAGATCTGACCTTGGGCTGTTATCTCTTTGTGGTTGCTTTCCCCTACTTCACTTGTTTTGGGGTTGGTTTCTTGCACAATAGGGTTGGCCCGGCCAAGGCCTAGGCTAAATTCAATCTCTTCTGTGACTTGGTTGCTTTTTTGCTCTTCTGAACTTGGTTTGGTTGCTTTTGGATCTGGTAGGGACTCTATGATCTGAACTTCTTTTCTTGCATCATCCCTTGAGTGGGGGCGATGTTTCTTAATACTTTGTTGTTTCCGAAGTACCACGGCCTTCCTCTTGTTGTCTTGATGGGTTTCAGCCATTACCAGAGCTTGGCTATAACATCTTTCAGCTACCTCATAATCTCCTTTGATTTCTTCTACCCCGGTTGGTGTTGGGAATTTGATTTTCAAGTGTGATATGGAGGTGATTGCTTGGATCCTGGTCAGGGCTCAGCCCCCGATTATGCCGTTGTAGGATGAGGGAGTATTGATCACGTAGAACTTTATTACATGGGTAACTTGGTTTGGGGCCGATCCAAATATCCCTGGCAAGTATAAGGTTCCCTGGATCGAGACCAAGTTGTTCCCGAATCCATAGAGAGGGTCCTCTTGGCATTCATTTGAGCGCATGCTCCCTAGCTTCATCCGGTCCACGGTATGCTTGAAGAGTATGTTTACTGAAGAGCCATTATCTATAAGCATTCTCCTTACCTCATTTTCAAAAATATCAAGTGTTACCACCAAGGCTTCGTTGTGATTCGGGTTGACCCCTTCATAATCCTTGTTGCTGAACGAGATCATCATCTCGGGTAGAATTGGACGGAAAATACTTCATCTCCTGAGCCGGGCTCCTAGGGGGAGAGTGACCATATTTACTACGTTCTTTCCTTTCCTTTGCCTTTTCTCTCTCTGATTTGCCTCTCGGGAGATGTAATGATTCAGGTTGCCCTTCTTAACTTGATCTTCAATGAAGTATTTGAGAGAGAGACAATTTTCAGTTTTGTGCCCATGGGTTTCATGATAGTCGCACTGCCTGTTATAAGGCCTGCTCTCCGGGGGAGTCTGCATGGGCTTTGGAGGATAATATAATGGCTTTCCCTTGATCTCCTTCAATATTTCTTCCCGGGTCCTGTTTAGTGGTGTCCAGTCTGGCTCTTGCCTAGGCTCTCTGGCTTGCCTAGGTGGACCGGGATTGCTTTTAGATTCTGTCTTAAGACCCAGTCTTTGAAATATTTGAGTGTTTTGCACAACATTGGTCTGCTGGGTTTGGTTGCTTTGTTTGAACTTTTTCTTCTGATGGTAACCCCCTTTCAGTCGGTCATCAGAAGTTTTGTTCCTGGTTCCTTCATTCCGAGTCATTCTCATCGCCTGAAGGACATCTGTTTCCTTTATGAACCGGGTTGCCATAGAGTAGGCAGCAGCCAGGCCTTTATGGCTCTTTGTTTATCAACTCTACAATGTACCTCTCATTATGTTCTGGATCCAGATTCCTCCGGAATATGCTTAGAGCCTCCCTCTCATCAAGATTTGAGATTTTGTTGATGGCTTCCTGGAATCTCCGCATATAAGTTGAAAGTGCTTCGTTATCATATTGGCGGATTGTTTCCAGGTGACACATGTGCATTTCATGTGTCTTATTGGCTCTGAATCTTCTAAGGAAGGCCCCCTGAACTCTTTCCAGGAGTGAATGCTTCATGATGGGATCCTGCTAAACCATCTTTGAGCCCCCCTTTGAGGGTCAAGGCGAAGAATCTGGACTTGGTTAGGTCGTTGTAGTAATATATCTGAGCTATCTGTTCGAAGTAATTGAGGTGCTCTTCCGGATCCCCCAATCCATCAAAAGAGTCAAAGTTGTAATGTTTAAGATTTTTCTGTCGGGGGATGGCTTCTAGGGAGTGACTAAAGGGTGTTAGGATCACCCCAACTTCCAATCCCGAATCTTTTTCCATTTTTCTCTGGAGCTCATAAATCATGTCTTTTAGATCCTTTTGCCCCTCCTCTTCGTCGTCAGAAATGAGCTCGGGGGTAGGGTCCCGCCGAGTTCTCTTGCCTTTTATTTTAGCAAGGAGCCTCTCCTCTTCCAACTGCATTCTTTTCTGAATTTTTTGCTCAAGCTTTGCCTCTTCTTCCCTTCTTATCTGTTCTTTGATATCTTCCAACTTTTTCTTTCTGGTTGCCTCTGTCTCCTTCTTACTAGGCTCTTTTTGATTCTTTTTTGCCTTAGTTCCGATTCGGTCGAAGACAGATCTCCTAGATTGCTGAGAATCCCCAGATTCTTCTTGCTCCTCATCTTGCTCATATGCTATCTGAGCCCGGGCTTGTTCATCTCTGTAGAGTCTGATTGCTTCAGCCAGTTCATGGCTTGTTAAGTTGGCCATATGCTCCTCTGCGACTGGAACATTGGTGTACTTATATTGATTGAGCTCTATGACATTTCTGGCATTCCGGGGTGTTACTAGCCTTTCCAAGATCGGGGTGTGTTGTGCCAATGGTTGCTCCTGGAGGGTCTCTCGATCTCCCCCAGGTTCATAAGCCTGAGAGTGGTCCTGGTCCTAGACCTGGGTACTGGCGGAGGGCCTACCAACCGTACTTGTTAAGAATATGTGTATTAGTTTGATGATAAGTTAAACAAAACACTTAAGTAGAAATCTAGTGATTGTAGCCTCAACGGATAAGACCATTTTGGCTATCCGTTGAAGGAGTAGCTTTACTTAGAAATAAGTTTAGTATTGTAGCACATTTCATTCTCTGTATTTAAGTTATAATTCTTAGATGTTGTGGGAAATTATCAGTCATGTTGACTACTAGTGGATATGCAAATAGGAGGGCTAATTATAAATATTTCATGCCTTGTAATTTTGTATAAGTGAAGTAGTATCAACTGATATTAAAGGCCTTCAACGGATGAGAAACAAAGCTTCAACGGATGTCTCTAAAGCTTCAACGGATAACATCCATCAACGGATGAGTGCTTCAATGGATAAAGCTTCAACTGCTAATGCATCAATGGATAAAGCTTCAACGGATAAAGTCATCAATGGATGAAAGCTTCAACGGATGCTTAGTTCAATAGCAATTTATAGTGACAATTCATAAGCTGACAGAGGCACATGGGTTGACAGAGATAAACTGGAATATGGCAGCCTCTAGGAGGAATCAAGAAAATGCAGCATTTCCATTCTGGTGCAAACAAGGAAGTATTCAAAGATTCACAGCTAAACCTAAATTGCATTGGATAGAGAAATGAAGAAGAAACATGTGAAGAACCTTTTAATTGTATTATATAGTTTTGTCTTCACTTGTAAACTTGGTGATATATAAACCAAGTAGCAGCTAGTAATTAGATGTTAAATTTTCCAGAGCTGTTTAGAAAAATCCAGAGAGAAAATCATCTAGTTTGTACTAGGACGCAGCTGTGATTTAATTCTTTAAATCACAGATTTTATGAAATAACACATCTCTGGTGGAACAACAAATCCACCAGAAAAGTTTTTAAGTCTGTTGTGTTCTTTACATTTATGTTTGAATATATATTTGTCTACATTAGCTCTAAGCAATTCACACATACTTATTCATCAAAATACATAGCCTAGAAACTGCTCAAAACTTGAAAAAGTTTTGAGATTTACATTCAACCCCCCTTCTATAAATCTCATTGTTAGTTCACTGGGAATAACAATTGGTATCATAGCGAGCTCTTAACATACAAAGAGTTTAAAGATCTATTCTGCTAACATCATGAGTAAGAAGGATATTGGTGTAAAGATTACAATCCTAGAAAGAGATAACTATCATCACTGGAATGTGAAGATGCATTTACATCTTCTCTCTCAAGATGAAAGCTACATCAACTGCATTGAAAATGGTCCTCACATCCCTCACAAGGTGGCCACAGCTGCTACTGCAACAGTTGCTGTTGGACAGTCTATTCCCAAGCCAAAAGCAGAATGGACTGTTGAAGATATTGAAGAGGTGCACAAGGACAAGAAAGCCATGAACATTCTGTTTAATGGCCTAGATCAAGATAAGTTTGACAATGTCATTAACAGCCAAACTGCTAATGAAACTTGGGATACTGTGCAACTTATCTGTGAAGGTACTGAGCAAGTTAGAGAAAACAAAATGCAGCTTCTCATTCAAGAGTATGAATATTTTTATTTTGAAGAAGGAGAATCATTGAATGATACCTTCAACAGATTTCAGAAACTGTTAAATGGATTGAAGCTGTATGGCAGAGTGTACCAAGTCAAGGACTCCAATTTAAAATTTCTGAGGTCTCTACCAAAGGAATGGAAGCCTATGACTATTTCTCTAAGAAATTCTCAAGATTATAAGGACTTCACACTTGAAAGATTATATGGGATTTTGAAGACCTATGAACTTGAGATAGAACAAGATGAGTTATTGGAAAAGGGAAAGAGAAAAGGAGGATCAGTTGCACTTGTAGCTGACAATGAGAAGATTGAAGCCAGGAATGAGGAAAAGACAATGCCAAGTCTCAAAATTCGCACAAGCAAATTAGAATCAAGCAAGGGAAAAGAGCAAGTAGCTGAGGATGAAGACAATTCCAGTCAAGATGACTCTGATGATGTTGATGAACATCTGGCTTTTCTGTCCAGAAGGTTTGCAAAGATGAAATTCAAGAAAAATACAAAATTCACTAAGTCAAACAAAAACATGGTGGACAAATCCAAGTTCAAATGTTATAACTGTGGCATTAGTGGACACTTTGCAAATGAGTGTAGGAAGCCAACCTCTGATAAGAAGAAATTTGAGCAAGTTGATTACAAAAAGAAGTATTTTGATTTGCTCAAACAAAAGGAAAGAGCTTTTCTCACTTAAGATGATTGGGCAGCAGATGGAGCCAATGAAGATGATGATATGGAATATGTCAACCTAGCCCTGATGGCTAATTCTGATGAAAATAAAACTAGTTCATCAAGCAACCAGGTAATTACTACTGATCTCTCTCAGCTTTCTAAGATTGAATGCAATGAAGCCATAAATGATATGTCTAATGAATTATATCATTTACGTGTTTCCCTTAAATCACTAGCTAAAGAAAACACAAGAATCAAAGAGAATAATTTGTTTTTAAGTGATAGGAATGCTGTGTTAGAGAATCAGGTAATTGAGCTTGAAAAGATTAAAATTAAATGCTTGACTGTTGAGAGTGAACTAGAAGAAGCTGTTAAGAAAGTAGAAATTCTTTCTAAACAGTTAGAAAGTGAGCAAGAGGTAATCAAGGCCTGGAAAACATCTAGGGATGTTAGTGCTCCGATTGTCAAGGTTCAGGGAATTGAATCATTCTGTGAGAATGCCTGGAAGAAAAACAAAAAGGAGTTAGAATTAATTGATGGATTGTCAACGGATGTGGAATCAACGGATGATGAAAGTTATCTGTTGAAGGAAGAAAAAGAGCATCCGTTGAAGGCTCATCAATTAAAACAGGCAAGTGATTCTAAAAAGAAAAATCTCAATAAGAAGGTTGGTTCAACTTTTAAGAACTTTGTCAAAGAAGGAGTTAGCACATCCAAAGATGCCAGTAAGGTGAATATAGGACACATGACTTTAGATCAGTTGAAAAATAGGCTTAAATTGGTTGAGGATAAAAAGGAAACTAAAAGAAAATCTAATAGAAATGGGAAGGTAGGGATTAATAAACACAACAATTACACACCTGATAAGTATGCTCCTAGAAAAAGCTGTGTGCATTATAAAAGTGTTAATCATCTATCTGATAACTGCAAATCTGTTAAGAATGCTCCCATGCCTTTAACTCCCTCCATGCCTAACATGTCTATGTCATCTCTGCATGCTATGCCTGTTATGTCTCATCAGAATCCTCATGCACATTTTGCAAACATGCCATATGTTAATAATCCTTATTTTACTGCATTCAGTATGCCTCAGATGCCATACAATATGCCTATGTGGAATAATATGTTTGCACAATCTATGCCTTATCAAATTCAATCAAATGTGCTAAATGATTTTGTGACTAACCCTACACTTCAACCAACTACATATGAGACCAAGGTTGACCCAAAGTTACCTAAGTCAAAAGATGCAGGAGGAATGAAGTCTAGGAAAAAGACTAACAAGGCTGGACCCAAGGAAACTTGGGTACCATAATCAACTTGATTGATTTTGTTGTGTGCAGGGAAAAAGAAGGAATCCATGGTACTTGGACAGTGGCTGTTCAAGACACATGACAGGAGATTTCACCCTGCTCACAGAGTTCAAGAAGAGAGCTGGCCCTAGCATAACCTTTGGAAATGACAGCAAATTGTTCACTATGGGATATGGCTTGATTTCAAAAGAAAATGTCATCATTGATGAAGTTGCATTAGTTGATGGTCTCAAACACAGTCTATTGAGCATCAGTCAACTATGTGACAGAGGGAATACTGTTTCCTTCAATTCTGAAGCCTGTGTTGTCACAAGTAAGAAGGACAACAAAGTGGTTCGAACTGGAGTTAGAAAAGGGAATGTGTACTTAGCTGACTTCAACTCTACAGATTCAGAATCAATTACTTGTCTTCTCAGCAAAGCAAGTCCAGATGAAAGTTGGCTATGGCACAAGAAGCTGTCCCATTTGAATTTCAAGACAATGAATGATCTAGTCAAAAAGGACTTAGTTAGAGGAATCCCTCTAGTGGAATTCACAAGGGATGGACTGTGTGATGCTTGTCAGAAAGGAAAGCAAAAGAAAGCATCATTCAGTAAGAAGCTTGAATCAGCAATTGATGAACCATTACAACTGCTACACATGGATCTTTTTGGACCAGTCAATGTATTGTCAATTTCAAGGAAAAGATATTGCCTAGTGATTGTAGATGATTTCTCAAAGTTTTCATGGACTTACTTTCTTGGATCAAAGGATGAAGCTAGTGAAATCATTATCAATCATATCAAGCAAGTCAACAATCATCCAGATTTTAAAGTAAGGAATATCAGGAGTGACAATGGAACTGAGTTCAAGAATTCAACCATGAAGTTGTTCTGTGAAGAAAATGGGATCATGCATGAGTTCTCAGCTCCAAGGACTCCACAACAAAATGGTGTGGTGGAAAGGAAGAACAGATCATTAATTGAAGCTGCAAGAACAATGCTTGAAGAGTCAAAACTCCCAACATACTTTTGGGCTGAGGCTGTTAATTGTGCATGTTACACTCAGAATATTTCTCTAATTAATCAGGCAAAAGGCATGACTCCCTATCAACTGTTCAAGAGAAGAAAACCAACTTTAAACTTTCTGCATGTCTTTGGTTGCAAATGCTACATTCTAAGGAATCAACCTGATCACAAAGGGAAATTTGATGCAAAGGCTGATGAAGGAATATTTGTTGGTTATTCTGCTGGAAAATCATATAGGGTCTACAATCTAAGAACCAACATTGTCATGGAATCTGTGCATGTTGTGTTGATGATAAAAAGATTGATGGACTAACAGATGAGGGACATCATGAAGGACTCAAATTTGACAACATTGAGATATACTGTGATGATAGTGAAAGTGAGAAGATGAAGAAGGCATCTCAAGAAGAATTCAAAATATGCCTTTGGATAATGCACAGAATGCTGCATCCGTTGAAAGTCATAATTCAGCTTCCGTTGAAAGAGCATTGCAGCATCCGTTGAAAGACAAAGTGCATCATCCGTTGAAGTTCATAATGAAGCATCCGTAATCGCAGTCCTGTCAACGGATATCAATTCACTTCATCAGTTGATAGAGCTCCCATTCCTTTCAAAGGATCAGTAACGCAGAGGGGGAGTCCCTTACCTTCCTAATCGGACAATACTGAGGCAACTCATCTAGG